>NC_044499.1:3641313-3643813 GCF_902362185.1 Chanos chanos
AAACATATGCAATGTCTAGAGGCCCTAAACAAAATGAGATAGACCTGTGCTTGTTTCTGCGTCTCCTAACATCTCCTCCCCCATTTCTTCCAGAGACCAATGGATCTCCAGCATTCTCCCAAAACATCAAACGCTCATTGTGACATCACGGTGCCAGAGCATTCTGTTCACGATGCTTCTTCTCAGAGATAAACACATTGTACTGTGAGAAATGCCATAACATAAGCTTTGGGAAGACTCACATTCCACTGGCTAAACCTCTGATGATCTGGATCCGTCAGCAGGCAGACGGTCTCTTGAGTGTATTCTCAATTTGTTTACACATGCTGCTCGTGTTTACCCTCACTAGTCAATAACTCACTCACAGATACACATGGTAAAGAGCACCACATCTGTTCATTTCCTTTTTTCAGTATAACACACACACACCCTACACACACACACATACACACACAGCCAAACACACAGAGCCACACACAGACACTAAAGGATGATACACACACACCCTACACACCCAAACACACACACACACACACACACACACATGCTCACTCTGTGTTCCTCTTCATCTCTTTATCTCTCTTTCTGCTTTTTGTGTTTGCAAACACTCACACATGTTTAAATATGAGAATGACAGAATCAATAGTTCTGTTCACTTGTGATCTGTTGTCAGCATGAACAAAAACTGGATAAAACCAATTCGTGTGTGTGTGTGTGTGTGTGTGTGTGTGCGTGTGTGTTAGTTGGATTAGACGTTGTGAGAGACAATGTATAGACACATGGCAGAGCCCAGAGAGAACAGCTCTATGACGTTTATCAACACACTGCAAACTTCTGAGGACTTTGTTACACAGATATGAAAGCCAATATTCCTTTTCACTAACACCTGCACACACATGTGCAAACCCACAGACACACTCTCTCTCACACACACGCACATGGGCGTGCACACACACACACACGCACGCACACACACACTCGAACACACACACACACACACACACATACACACACACCCAGACACACTATCTCTCTCTCACACACAAACTCACGCGCTTGTACACACGCACACACACTCTCTCTCTCTCTCTCTCTCTATCATTCCCTCTGTGTTTCATTCCTTTCCTCTCTGACTCATCCTCTCTATTTTTCTCTCAATCTCTCTCTGTCCTCTTCTAACACTCACAACCCCATAAAACCTTTTCCTCCCTCTAGAGATGTAAGCCTAGCCTGGGCGACCTCCGAACTTTGAACAGAGACTTTTGCTGAAACAGATAACATTAACGCACAGATGTCACCCCTGCCCAGAACACCCCCCCCCCCTCAAAAAAAAACAACAAAAAAAGACACAGCACCCTGTTAATGTCAAGTGCCAAATCAGAGCAGGAGTTTGAAATGGCAGAGGGATATGGACCAGCCTGTGAGCCTGTGAAAGCGCTGTCTGACTCTCTCTCTCTGTCTGTCTGACTCTCTCTGTCTGTCTGTCTGATTCTCTCTCTCTCTCTGTCTGCATACAGAATAGCAACCAGGAAAGCGCAACCACACGCCAGAGGTATGGATTTCCACTCAGGTTACGTAATCTGGGGCTCTAAAATAAGTGACTGAAGATGAATGTCTGAATCAATAACTCACATACAATAAAGTTAGATAGTTAGAATAAACGGTGATTTTGATCTAACAGGTCTAATATTCATGGAGATACAAGGGGAGAGAGAGAGAGAGAGAGAGAGAGAGAGAGAGTGTGTGTATAATGGTTTGTTTTTGAGAGTACGTAATAGCCCAGGTGAAATGTGTTCACTGGTATCTTAATTAGTATTAGTATCATCTAAATGATTGTTCATTGGTATCTTTATTAGTATTAGTATTCATATTAGTAGTACTACTATTATCTAAATGAACTGCTGATTGGTATTTTTATTAGTATTCATACTAGTATTAGTAGTATTACTATTATCAAAATGAACTGCTGATTGGTATTTTTATTAGTATTCATACTAGTATTAGTAGTATTAGTATTATCTAAATGAACTGTTGATTGGTATTTTTATTAGTATTAGTATTAGTTGTATTAGTATTGTATGAATTGTTCTCAGTCTCTGAATCCAGACAGTCATTCACCTCATCAGTCTGTGACTGTCAAAGTATTTCACACAAGAACATAACAGGAATACTCCAAAAATTCAAAGACAATCCTCTGTTGTCTACAGAAATGAGATGTTTGTGTGTGTGTGTGTGTGTGTGTAAGCGTGTGTGCATGCGCGCGTGTGTGTGTGTGTGTGCGTGTGTGCATGCGCGCGCGCGCGTGTGTGTGTGTGTAAGAATGATCCAATTGGAAAAGTCATCTTAACACGGATGTACTAATACAAGGACTATGGGGCACAGAATACACACTGAGTCAATACAAACACACACAAACGCACACACAAGCGCACACACACATACACACATACGCATCTCTATTCCAACACATCTGATGTCAAATGTCACTAACAGGTGTACA
>NC_044499.1:3646313-3698813 GCF_902362185.1 Chanos chanos
TGGATGCTGATTGGCCAGACGGTGACCGTGGTCCCCGAGACACGTGGCGACTCAGCCCCAGTGTTCTAATGAGCTCAGCCGCGACTGCGCGCTGATGAGATTAATGAATGTTTTCGTCTGCAAAATGACCATAATCAATAGATAAACAGCTCTCTCTTCGAGCCGATGTGGAGGAAACAGAGCCAGGCCGGTGGAGACAAGCAATTACACAAGGTCAAAGGGCAGAGGAGGAAAACTGTCTTTCAGCCCGCGGCCCGTATTTTAGCAAATGCGGGGCAAAGGGAAACAAAACCGCGCTTGAATTGTGACCAAATTATTAACGAGAAACGTTCACACGAGGCTCGACTTGTTTCGTCTTTTGCCTCATGTGAGTTAATTGTGCGGGAAAAAAAAAAAAACAGTGCGACATTCGACAATCCTGCTTGTCTACGTTTTCAAAAAAACATATCAGAGGAATGAAATGAGTCTGGTTGTTTTCTCTACGGAGTCTCATGTGTCTTCTTCCTTGTTTGTTTGTTTGTTTGTTTTTTTATCTCAAAATTCTTTATTGGTTGAAGTTAGCAAATATTTACTGTTGTCCTGACAACATCAACGGGGAAATACACAAGACTTCTCGTAGATCAGCCCGCAGACAAAGTTCCATACGAGATTAGAGAACCCCTGACCTAGCTGTTAGTAGTCTCGGACGGTAAAGACGACTCACGTCTGGGAGCCGCAGTCTAAATGAAGACATAATCATTGAGCGCATGCCAAACAATGGCACTAAATCATCCATAATGTGATTTCCTCGCCTGAGGATTTTTTATTGCCATTTCTCTGATTACGTATCGACTGTGGTAACACGGACACACACATTTTTAAAATGAAAATACCAGCTGCGGGTTTGCAAATTCGAGCCTCTGACGGACGTTCGGGGTCAGGGATCAAACGAAAAGTCGAAACTCTACAAAAAGTCCACAGACGCAAAAATGCCTCTGTTTAGTCTGACGGAGAGGAGAGATGATCATATTATATTGCTGCAAAGATTAATCTGTCTGAAAGCTGTAAATAGTAAGATGACAAGAAAAAGTTACAAAGGCTGACAGCAAGGAACAGCCTAATCTTTTCTGTAAGCGCATCCTAAACCACATTGTGTTTGATTTATATACCAAACATTCTGATTGGTTGAAGTTAACAAACAGATATGGGCGTTTATACTCTTTGTAACATCGTGAAAAGATTGTGCTCTTGTCCGTAAGTGAACCCTAAACCATATTTGATCATATTTTATATATTTTTTTTTTGTAAGTGTGTCCTTAACCAGACAAAGTTGCTGCTATAGAAAATGTACTCAGACCGGAAGAATCAATGATCTGTGTTCGATGCCACTGCATTATAACTGAAATAAAGACCCTTAATAGGAAGGTCAGATATTCATTGAACTCAATTGTACATTTTGGCTGTTTTGCCTTGCTGGGGTGGGAGATGTAATCAGAGGGTAAGGACATTATACATGGCATCTGATAGCGATTGGCTGACACTCTGATGTGTTTTTCTGCTTCTCAGGGTGTGCATGCCTATGTTAATGGAATAAGAGACCAGGGACCCATCTTAATGGGATTCATCTTCACTTTCGACAGGAATTCATTAACCAAGAGTGCGTCTGAGGCAGAATTTCTCTGTTTGTGTTTGATGTCTCTTAGTCCTGTGTCAAGAGGCACGACATAATGTTCTTAGACTCAAAAAAAAAAAAAAAAAAACACTGTATGAGAGAGAGAGAGAGAGAGAGAGAGAGAGAAAATAAATGAGAGCTTTGGATGCTTTGTTGATGGTGCCTGACAGAGGGATGACACTTATTGTGTCTCAGAGCGAAACAGCCCATGACGCAGGAACACTGCAGGTCTGATTGCCGTCACATTTCGGCACGGTGCTATGCGACAAGCTCCCGTGTCGCTCTACACCAGCGGTGTCACGCAAGTATAACACAGACTCATTGTCTTAATGTTTGTGTGAACTCCCATCAACCCAAGCGGCTCAGCAGTCAGTAGAACGTCAAGTAGCTGTGTCAGCGTGATAGAGTATGACGCCAGTGGTTTGAGATTGGTCCCAGTTCCCCGCTGATAAGACTACTGGGAACATCTTAAGTGTGGGCATAAGAAAACTGCCCAGGAGGTGCCAACACACCCTGCCATATCAGCGTTGGACAGATCCCATCCCTTAAGACCTGGCAGCCCGCAGGGGTCCGACAAGAGGCCTGGACTCAGAACCGATGGCCAGCTAGCCTGATAGCTTGCCGCTAGCGTGGTAAAATGTCTCATCCCCACACACACACACACACACACACACACCCCAGCAGGGCCTTGACTCATTACTTTCACACCCCCCTAAGGTGTTTTTCCATCCTCCCCGCGGATAGGATATTCATCACGGCCGTACAGGCTATTACCGAGTTTGGGTGGTGACATGGTGAGAGATTAGCTTGCTAACATCTGATAGATGCATGCAAGCTATTCTGGCAAATGGACAGTTGACAGTTGCTCTTCCACTGTAATGGTCTCTGTTCATTTTACTGGACTGATGGGTCAAACTGTGGTCGAAAGAAAAGTTTTTTTGTCTAAGTGCTAAGTCTTTGATGATGAGAGGGAAAAAAAAAAAAAGAACCTTCTGAAATAGATGTTAGCTGTTTGAGAGTACCTCTGGTATCTTACTCACCTGTATGAGAATTTATAAGATATTCAAAACTTCAAAAGTTAAGTTTACCAGGTATATACTATCGGTAACATATTCTTTCAAAACAGCTCTCTCTCTTTCACTCTCTCTCTCTCTCTCTCTCTGGCTCTGACTTCTTGATCTCCTTAAAACTTTATTCCGTCATTAAACTTCATTGTGGATTTGCCTGTGAATTAATTCATCTTCATGATATGTCATTATGTTTTGTTTTTTGTTTTTTTTTTTGCTTAAGCTCATTAAGATATTTATAAGACATCGTACCATGACATAGTCAAAGCCTGGAGGCTTAGTAATGATCCTTACAGATATATACACATAAATTATTCAGACCAAATCAATAAATTATTGAGTACCTGTCACATAGTGTTGAAATCTCAGTCGAAGAAAAGCGTAATTTATTTGAAAAGTCTTGAACTAAAAACGAAAGATGAGATGCAAACAAATAATTAACGTACACTGTGATACCGACTCTGTTTCTCATTGCACTCACAGTTTATCTGTCTCTGTGCATAGCATATGGATAAGCTGTTTAGTACACATTGTAGTTTATCTATCTCTTTGCATAGCGTATGGATAAGCTATTTAATACATATTGTAGTTTATCTATCTGTTTGCATAGCGTATGGATAAGCTATTTAGTACATACTGTAGTTTATCTATCTGTTTGCATAGCGTATGGATAAGCTATTTAGTACATACTGTAGTTTATCTGTCTCTTTGCATAGCATATGGATAAGCTATTTAATACATACTGTAGTTTATCTGTCTCTTTGCATAGCATATGGATAAGCTATTTAATACATACTGTAGTTTATCTATCTGTTTGCATAGCGTATGGATAAGCTATTTAATACATACTGTAGTTTATCTGTCTCTGTGCATAGCGTATGGATAAGCTGTTTAGTACATACTGTAGTTTATCTATCTCTTTGCATAGCATATGGATAAGCTATTTAATACATACTGTAGGGCTTTTTCCCCCCCCATCTGTTAGGGGATTGGTTTTGATTTACCTTTCTTTACCATATCCCATTTTTTTTTCATTGCACTGATTATTCTCTGTCGTTGTCATTGTGTGAACAACTGTAACATGAAGGGGTGGAGGTTTTTTTTTTTTTTCCCTTAAAGAATGCTTCATGGCTCCCCATGTAGAAAAATGCACATTTACACAAAGACCCATGATCATTTACAACTTTGTATTTACGTACAATACAACACACATATAAATCATGTACAATGATCTAAGGGGAAACCAAACAAAATAGGTCAGAAACCTTTTTATTTATGTATTTATTTATTTTTTACGAACGAATTGTGTGATACCACACCCCTTCACCCCCCCCCCCTCAACCCCCCCCCCAAAAAAACCCCAAAAAACAAGAAAGACTAGAGACAGACCACAGACTGAATGAATCTGAACAGGGAAACGCGTTGGGTTTAAAGACATGTATGAGAATAATTCCACTCAGATTCAAACCGTTCCGTTCCTCCTGCAGGAGCAGGAGCGCCTCTCTAGTGTGCTGGCTTTCAGCGGACTCCAGCCTCCTCTAAGACAGCGGTAATAAGACTGCTGAAAGGGTTGAGTGTCAGTGTCGAAGACGAAAAGAGCTCCCTCGGCAACAAGCTTCGTTCTGTCTGTTGTAGTTGACA
Source organism: Chanos chanos (assembly GCF_902362185.1). Lineage (NCBI taxonomy): Eukaryota > Metazoa > Chordata > Actinopteri > Gonorynchiformes > Chanidae > Chanos > Chanos chanos. Next base: position 3,650,673 of record NC_044499.1, read on the forward strand.
TGTATCCGATGATGCCTGTCTCCTCTCTGGCTTCAGGTTTGTTTGGATGCCTGGAGTTCTTCATTTTTTATTGCAGAATGACCCACTGTTACTCCCCACAGTAGCCTATTAGTATTATTATCATTTTTTTTTTATCTTTAAAACTAATTAGTAGACTGCCATTTGAACAAACCATGTTTCCCATGTCAGGCACACTGACGGTAAACAACAGATAAATCTCTACTTGAGCCGTCTTCAATTAGTGATATAAAAAAATGATTTCAGTTTTTAATTAGTCCAACGTGGCTTTTATCCTCTAAATAACCTGCACTCATAAAGTTTAAAAAAACAAAAAAAACAACTGCATTTGGAGATTTAATTTAAAAAGGATTGTAATTATGCTCACAGGTAGACAACAGTACACTTAAGTTCACAAGACCTCGCAAATTTAATTCCCAGCCCTGAGGCAAGGGACATCTCCAAAAACGACTGAAAAAAAGAAGAAGAAGAAAGAAAAGAAAAAAAAGAACAGCAGCTATGATTATCCGTCTCTGAGAGAGGTATAGCTTCACATTTCCTTTTCTACAGACACTCACTTACACAGTTACAAGTTTATCTTATCTCAAATATGTAACTTTGGGCTGTGGTTTTTCCTGAGGGGTGAGCGTGTGTGTGTCGGGGGGGGGGGGGGGGGATACTTTCTTTTTTTAAGTATCTCAGTGACTCTTTTATGGACTTTAAGAACAAACTTTGCAAATACAAAAAATGCAAGGATATCATTTCTTTTTGTGCTTTGTTTTTATCGTTTAATATTTCGCTCCTGTTTCGCTCCTTGATTAGACTTACTCAACGAACTGCTTAGCAAACGGACCCTTGTTTGGTGGTCTTCATTTGTCAGGCTTTTGTGTATTGTGTTCATCTCTGTTCTCTCTGTCTCAGATAATCTGTTGGATTTGCCAGCTGTAATGCAGAATCTGCTTGGTTCAGCTCCAATCCATGGATTATCCAGCAAATTTCTCGGTAAACTCACATTTCTTGGAAAAGATCTAAGCCCTGACCGGGTTCCAACAGAACCATGTTCCGCGTGTGAGTTGGACCAAAGGACGTCTGCCAGTGCAGATATGAAAGACTGGCTTTAACACTTAGCGGACTATTGCATAGACTTTTGTTATGAGTCCATCATCCGCATGGAACATGTCTTGGTGTGACCAGTCTTTTTGTGTTTGTGTGTGTGTGTGTGTGTGTGTGTGTGTGTGTGTGTGGGGAGAAGAAGAGGGGGGCTGATATCATAATAACATTTCCGACCGAATGGTTTCAGCATACATAATCATGCCGAGAGCAGACATTCACGTATTAATGTCCCTTCCTGTCAATTAGTTTGTTAATGTCATGCATTTAATAGGATTCAAATGAGATTAGAGGGGCGATTATGATATTAAGACCAATGTTATCCATAGACATATTAACAGGGTTTAGTGTGTTTGAATGCCACTGTAATTAACTTATTTTGGCTGGCGCGTAGCAAAGCGCATGCATTTACCCATTTAGTTCTTCAAATGGCAGACAGGAAGATAAATACTGCACTCAGGTCTCTCTCTCTCTCCCTCTCCCTGTCTCTCTCTTTCCCTCTCTCTGTCTTTCTATCTCTCTGTCCCTGTCCCTCTGTCTCTCTCTTTCTCTCACACACACACACACACAGACAAACCCACACACACACTAATACAGGCAGATTAATCCCATTCAGAAGATAATGATGCTACCATTAGCGCGTAAACCAATAGTAATCACTCTCTGAATCACGTGGCGACTTGAAAAGTATACTGGGTAAATAAAATCCCTTATCCCATTAGTTGGGGGGGGGGGGGGGGGGGGGGGGGGGGGGGGGGGGGACTTGTCGCACGGTGGTGACTCATGTATAATGCATGTCGGGGGGCCCCATCCAATTTGTCTGTGTAAACGACGGAAGGGCCATGATTGGTCGCCCGCTCGTCCTCTCATGCTGTGTCATCCCTCCCGCGCCCTCCGCTCCGTTCCAGGTCTCTCCGCCACCTAGAGTCGCCGTCGGAAGGCCAGACCCATCGCTATGCAAGCCTCTTGCATCGCGTCGCGGCTATTACAGCTCTAATGGGGTATCTGGCTCCCTCCTCATGTTCTGCGATGTTTTGGTTAGTAGAGTCCTCCCACATGGTGGATCTAAAGAGCTGAAGGGAAAGGTTACCTTGACCAGCTCAGACGTGGCTGAAATAAGCACCTGAAGCATCTGAAAGACTAGGCTCTGCTCCAGCTCTCTTCCCTGCTCCTCGTAACCATCAGGCTTTTCAGATATCACGAGAAAAGAACGGTTTTGGTAAAGACTCTGTAAAGTATTCAGTGCGATGTCTGTTTGATGTTGCTTCAACACAAACAGTCCTGGCAGAATAAAAAAAAAAATTAGTTCAAAAAGATACAAAGTGAAGGAACCGTGCAAGGTTATGTGAACCTGGTCCAGTAGCGGGAATGTTTCACATAGTTGTTCCGCCCTGGTCTGGTCCTCATCCAGTGAGGTTTAATCCTTTTTATTTTTGTCCTGAGGCCATGTGGTGTGCTCTTCATTCTCGCTGACGTGAAACCAGCATTGTGTTAGTAAATGAGGAGGTGTCACAGGGCATCCCAGCAGACAGGTGGCTGCAGAGGGCAGTTCACTCAGGCGACTCCACTGAAGAAGTCTGCCTCGCACCTACGCCTAAATCTGAGCCTTGTTAGGCTGGATATTTAAATCCTGCTGTTTCGCTCTCCCTTGCTTAGTCTTGAATTGATTATGGATTGATTGGCTATGTTGGAGAGTTGTGACTCTCTGTGTTTGAAGTTTTTTTGTGTGTGTGTGTGTGTGTGTCAAAAGAGCATCGTCTCAGTTTCTTTTACATTTAAAGTGCTTGTCCACTTTTCTTTTACTTTGGTCATTAGTTTTGTTTTTGGCTTAATAGTGAAGCCAAAGCTCTGATGGCTTTTCCTCGACGCGTCTCAAGTGGTCTCTGCCACTGCCCATTATGGGCTCCTGAATAAGTACAAACATCATTGGGTTTCAGTGCAGGGCAAGACATCGCACTTCAGTCACAAAAGTCGATCTGTATCGGTCCTCTTACCTGTGTCATTTTCCCTTAATGGCCAAATCCAATACATCAACAGGCTTGTTCACGCTCAGAATTAGACAATTTAAAAAAAGAAAAAAGAAAAAAAAAATCGCAGCAGCATCTGTCTGAGAACGAACTGGGTACGATCCACTTCTGTACAGATGGGCAGTAATCTTGGAGCACTTCACTTTTGGAATGGCACTGCTTTTCTCTTCACTGTTACACGGCTTCGGGAATCGTTTTAAATGTTATTAGGTAGCCAGGCTTCTGGAAGGTTCTGGAGTTCAATTATTTCTGAGTCCGTCGGGCGCAAGTTAAAGGCTGAGCGGTTAAGATTTTCCTCTTACTTTTGACTTAACCTTGAGGAGAAAACTTCGGCATCACCCCGGCCGTGTGGGCTGTGTGAGAGCAGAGGGCAGTGCGTATGTCTCTGTGGATGTATCGTAGAGAACGAACGTGTCAGATAATGAAGATATGAAAACGCTTTTCGTGCGTGCTCCCCGTCACTGCCGCTTTCTTTCCCTACCAATTTGACCGTTATTTCCACGAACATTTGTGCTGACAAATGCGTCAGTCGGCTGTCACCGTTTATACACTTACACGGTCTCACGGTAGACAAGACCTGGATCGCCTGAGGGCCAAGGGGAGAGAGAGAGAGAGAAAAAAAGCAGGACTTCTCATAACGGATGAGTGTCAGTGCAGTCTGACGTCTGTATTGATAGACTTTGACACGTCCTGCCTGCCACTGATGAAGAGTCAGCAGGTGTTAGCTGTGTGTTGACGTGACCTCTTAATCTTTTTTCTTTTTTTTTTTTAACCTCCAAATTAAATGCGGCTTTTTGACGGCTTAAACAAAAATTACAGAAACAAAACCAGTTTTAGAAGGTCTAGCGGGACTCCACGGGAACTTTTATTTTAAGAGTCCAGACATTTTTGCCGGCATGTACTTTGGCTTTGCCCTGTAGTGTTGTCAGTCAACCACTCAACACAGTGTTCAGTGTGTTTGGTCATTTCGCTGCTGGTGGTTGACAGTTCTCCACGGACTCCTGAGGCTGAACTCTATGTTCCTGGTGTGGTAAGGGGTTTCCTGTGTGTGTGTGTGTGTGTGTGTGTGTGTGTTTGTGTGTAATCTTGACACAGCCTAACTCCAGTCCAATGAGAAGACAGCTCTGCCTGATGTCAGAGACAATCAGAGTCGTCCAGTGAAATCACTCTGCCCCTTTGGGTCTGACAGAGAGCTTTGATGTAGTGCAGGGATTGGATGTGTGTGTGTGTGTGTGTGTGTGACAGTTCAGTCAGAAAGGCCCTGGTCCCTGGGAGAGAGTGTGGAGGTGACTGATCTCTTTTATCTGAACCGATAATGTATTCATTTGTTTTAGACCCATGGATCTCAGGGACGTGCCAGGGAGAGAGAGAGAGAGAAAAAAAAAGTCAAGCTAATGTAATTGTTATTTGACAAAAACTCATCCAGGCGAAAGGATGGATGGAGGGCCGCTCTTATTAATGACATATTACAAACATAAATAAACGCATGCAGACAAGCACTCTCACACACACATACACACACACACACACACACTCTGCCCATAAGTGTCATTGTCCAGCAGCAGCTGCTGTTGTCTCACCGGCACTGTCCAGCGGTCCAGATGTCCAGTGGGACAGATGTGCACTTCTGCACACTGGTGATTGATTGAAAAAAGAGAGAGAGAGAGAGAGAGAGAGAGAGAGAAAGAGAACTGAACACGTAGTAAACCCAGAGAAAACGGAACAAAACTCTTTTCCAAACCAGCTTTTTTTTTTACCAGGTTATCACAGGGTGTCATTAAGCACAGCCTACAGAGTGTTGGCCGTGACCCTGCTCTGAATGCACACTCCACCCTCTCTCCCTCTTTGCCATGAAACCTGCCGAACACCCGTCCTCCGGACACGCGTCGCCGGGTAAACCAAACATGAATAAAACATGTCAGCAGCCCTGGGCACAGGACAAGGGGTGAATGAGAGTTGTTAGTCGTATATACGCAGACTGTTTTTAGCCTCATGATAATCACACAGACGGAACAGGTGCACTCCTCATATACTCACAGATGCAGCCCTGGCAGAGTGTGATTCTGCTGCAAGAGAGAGAGAGAGAGAGAGAGAGAGAGAGAGACTCACAGAGACAGAGGGAGTGGGTGAGTGAGTGAATAAGTGTCTATTAATGTGTGTCTGTTTGTGTGTGTGTGTGTGAGAGAGAGAGAGTGTAAGTGTGTGTGTGTGTGTGTGTGGGAGAGAGAGAGAGAGAGTGTAAGTGTGTGTGTGTGTGAGAGAGAGAGTGTGTAAATGAGTGTGTGTGTGTGTGTGTGTGTGAGAGAGAGAGAGAGAGAGAGACAGAAAGAGAAAGAGAGAGAGAGAGAGAGAGAGAGAGAGAGAGTGTAAATGTGTGTGTGTGTGTGTGTGTGTGAGAGAGAGAGAGAGAGAGAGAGAGAGTAAGAAACCATTTTATCTTTGTTTACTATTCCTGTTGTGTTACTTGATTTTGTTTCTCCCTCTTTCCTGCAGCGTCCTTGTATTCTTTTATAACAGTGGAAGGATACTATTCATTTCAGTAACAGCGTTCGTGTTCTGTCTCATCCATGAATCTGTGACTCTTGCGCTGGAACGTCTGATTTCCAGTGAAAAATGAGAGTACAGACCCATTACATTCGGACTGGACTCCTGCCAGAGCTGCCCCTCATATTTCAACACTGATTTCTCCAGGGCAAAACAGATAACTGCTTTACAAAGCAAGAAGGGAAATTTCTATTACATATTAAAGTGAAGTTCGACATTTTTTTTTCACTCCCCCCACCCCTTGGTCTCTCTCCTCTCTTTCTATGTTTGTAGACCGAGTAAAACTGTGAAGGTAAAAACTGGCTGGAGAAAAAGGTTCATCGCCGGTTTTTCTTTGACAGCACACACAAAAGGCGTAATGACATCAGCCCACTATATTTTACATTAATAGAAGACCCAAAACAGAACCCAACCACTGTGCTTCTTCCTTACCGGACGACACGCTCAGTTTCACATTTGGTTTGTGAATGGGGTGCACTGAACTCAGTCGTTCACATTAAGGCTGAATACAGAATAGGTTCACATTAAGGCTGAATACAGAATAGGTTCACATTAAGGTTGAATACAGAATAGGTTTGTGTTACTGATAATTTTTGTCACAAACATACAGAGAGGCAGGATGCGTGTGCTGAGTGAGCTTATTTAATACAACCCCAGGGTTTTCCAAGACTTAAAAAAAAAAAAAACCCCAAAGCAAACACAAAAATGAACAAACGCGGGGATCTCGGCAAGGCAGAGAGAAGACGGACAGGCTCAGATCCGGTACCTCAGGACATTGCATGTAGATCACCACTGAAGCTAAGACATTGAAACTTCACAAAGATGCACAGAACAGACAGAGTCATTTATACAGTGGAGAACAAAGGGCGTTGGGGGCACACACGAACCAGAAACAGGTACAACACACACCTGAATAATCAGCCAACACACACCTGAATTATCAGCCAACACACACCTGAATTATCACCCAACACACGACTGAATAATCAGCCAACACACGCGACTGAATTATCAGCCAACACACGACTGAATAATCACCCAACACACATCTGAATAATTAGCCAACACACGACTGAATAATCACCCAACACACGACTGAATTATCAGTCAACGCATAACTGAATAATCAGCCAACAAATGACTGAATAATCAGCCAACACACACCTGAATTATCAGCCAACACACGACTGAATAATCAGCCACCACATAACTGAATAATAAGCCAACACACGACTGAATAATCACCCAACAAACGACTGAATAATCACCCAACACACGACTGAATTATCAGCCAACACATGACTGAATAATCAGCCTACACATGACTGAATAATCAGTCAATCAGAGAGTGTTCAGCAAGGCAGCAAAGCCAAGCGCTGATAGGCTGAACCACCAGGAGAGGACAACGAGATTGTGACGATATCTCACAATATTCCAAAGCATATCATGTTATGTCATGTTATTGTTGTTGTTGTTGTTGTTGTTGCTGTTGTTATTGTTGTCGTCATTGTCATCATTATCATTATTATTACTATTATTATTATCAGTGTAAAGCATAGACAGGCAGAGACACACTAGGGATAATCGGTGTAACTTTTAAGAGCTCTGTGTTTCTCTCTGTTTTATGGCGTTCGGGAACAGTACTGTAACTAAATGAGACACTATGAGGTACCAGTCTGTGTGTAATTTATGGCTGTGTCAGTGCGTCTTTGCGATTCTGTTACCTCAAAGGGAAACCAACACACAACTGTCTCTCACCCCCCGCACCCATCTAACCACCATGCTCTCCTGTTTGTATGGGAGATTCTAAACCCAACCGATTTATTCGAGGCGAATTCCTCCTTTATTCTGAATTTGCTTTCATCATTTTCATCAGAAATTAAAACAGCCAATCTATGATCTGTTGAGCCAGAATAACCCACAATAATCCCCAAGACACAACATCACGATAAGAGTGCTCATCTTCTTCACCAACTATCCAGCTAATGACTGCGGAGACCGATGGGGTAGAGGGTTGGGGGGGGGGGGGGGGGGGGGGGGGGGGGGGGGCTAGCCGACACAATGCAGAAAAAAAACACCTTAATGGACTATGACTCTATTTTTAGAAACTAATCATTCCAAATGCTAATCCTGTTCTATGGGTGCTGAAATTCCTCCAGCAACACATAATAGAATGTCCCTCTTTGCCTAAAAGGAATATATTAGCCAAATTATCAGTTCACACAAAGCAGTAGGGTAGGGGTGGGGGTGGGGGTGGGAGTGGGGTGGGGGGGGGGGGGGGGGGGGGGGGTAATCAAAAGGCTGAAGCTCTTGTGCATCCCGTTGTCTTTGTAGTCTCTGTTGCTTTCGTGTGAAGTATTTTGCGCATTGTCTCCTGAGCCTGTTCGCAGACAGACTACTGTGGGATTAGCTGTATATAATGATGCGCTGCAAATTATGCTTCCGGAACTCGCTATCACCCGAACGAAACAAAGCACGGAAGCTTTCGCAGATCTCACGTCATTTCCTGTGGAAAGTTATCTAAAGGACATCTTTCTCCCGGCCCGTTCCTCTCTCTCTCTCGCTGTTTCTCTCTCTCTTGCTTCCTGTCTTTCTCCCTCTGTTTCTCTCTCTCTCTCTCCTGACATTTCTGTAAAAGATGAGAAGAGATGTAATCAAACACAGTTGTAAAGACTGGCCTTTGCTTATCCTGAGCCAAAAAAAAAAAAAAAAAAAACCTCAAGCAGAGAGTCTCTAATTAGCATTTGGAATCCACTGGTATCTGAGAGAGAAGCTAGTGTTGCATTTCCAGCTTCTCCTCAGCAAATCTGGGGATTATGTTCTGGACCGTTGTCATGGGAAAATGATTATCTTTCACGGTAGTTTCAAATGCTTCTGTTAAAGCTAGCGTTCAGTATTCCGTTCAAACGTAAGCTTCATCCCGTGCGACTTATCCTTCACCTTGAATTGTGCTGTGTGTTTACTGAACTTTGGTTTAGTAGAGGAGTCCCTCTTGCTATGTTGGTTTAGACTTCACATTTGGCAACTGATTTATATACAAGTCGTATACATATTGGGTAAATAAAGAGAGAAGGAAAGAAAGAATATTGAACGAATGGCGAATTAGCGCTACGCAGGTGCGATGCTAATATATGTGAAGAGCATGCTGCTTCTATGTTTCTGACATTCATTGGCAAACGTAACAAAACCTGGAATGATAATTCCCCCCCCACCCATTTAGCATATCCAATTCCCTGTGCATTTCGCATTTCCTCGCTACTGCACAACACCTGTGCTGGTGCGGGGGGGTTGGGACCACTACAGGCCTCCACCGATACATGACAGGTGAGTCATTGCTCTTCCGCTGCCAGTGTACACTCATCTCCACAGGAACGTAGCACATGTGGAGGGCCACCCCCCCCCCCGCATCTGTGTAGTCGCATAGTTGCCCCCATTGCTGCTAGGAGCTGCTGAACCCAATGGCAGGGGGTGTCCGACTGACCCGCCCAGAACAGAGCCAATTGTGTTCTTAGTAACGTCAACCCAGCCAATGGCAACACTGGGATTCAAACTCAGGTACAGTGGGAATCATTAGATCTTCATCAGACTTACAAGTTAGTTAAGATGACTTGTTTGGCTAACATAAGGTCGTGTAAAACTCGGCTGGGCAGCTCTGTCACAAAGTCATTAAGTTTTTGACTTTTGTTCTGAAATGAGTGTCTTTCAAGCCACGTTCCAACAGCCGTGACGATTATTACCAATAAAATGCCTCATAGACAAATTTTTTATGGACAAAAAAAACCCAAAACATACATTTGGAGAACATATATCAACACGTGGTGCCCAGCTGGTCTCCATGTGAACAACAAAAAAAACGGGAAAAGTTAGTCAACTCCCTGGTTACGTGGAGTGTGTGAACTAAACTTGTGTGAAAGCTAACAGTTAAAATGGAAGTTGGGCGCAGCTTTGATTGAAAGGATGTAAATCAGTCTTTCTAGGCTTTTAATCGCCAGCTGTTTGGAGAGAATGAGAGCCCTTGTTAAAGCCCCCTCATTTACCCCCTGTTGGCTTTCATCAGACCCTGAGTGTTCTCTACACAACACTCTGACTGACTGCTTCAAGTCTGCACAAAGTACGCTCCCCTGTTAGTCATGATGGACAGAGAAGGGAGGAGAGAGAGAGAGGGAGGAAAAAGATGGCTGACCCTAAGCAGTTTCTGAGCCGTCTAGATTCACCACCTGACAACGTCCATCTGTCTTTGTCTCCTTTTTTTTGTTCTTTTTCTACTTTTTCTTTTCCATTCTCTCTCTCTCTCTGCTTTTCTCCTCTATCTATCTCTCAGTCCCCATCTCTGCTGTCTCTCTCTATACTTCTCTCTCCTATCTATTTCCCTCCACACCACTGCTCTTAATGCACCAGTGTGTGTGTGTGTGTGCGTGTGTGTGTGTGTGTGTGCGTGTGTTTTGCCTGCGCTGCCTGAGTCTGGTCACCTGGTCACCCTGGGGAAGATCTGGCCACAGCAGGAACCAGGCAGTCATTTCCCTAACGAGTCTGAATCTTACACACAATCAGCTCCAGGTCAAAACAGCCTGAGTTCTCTGTGTGTAATTTACACTATTACAGCCCAAAGGCTTGTCCCAGTCACCACGCCCCTACTGGGTCTGTGTGTGTGTGTGTGTGTGTATGTGTGAGTGTGTATGTGTGAGTGTGTGTGCGTGTGCGTGTGTGTGTGTGTGTGTGTGTATGTGTGTGCATGTGTGTGTGTGCGTGTGTGTGTGTGTATGTGTGAGTGTGTGTGTGTATGTGTGAGTGTGTGTGTATGTGTGTGTATGTGTGTGTGTGTGTATGTGTGTGCATGTGTAAGTTTGTGTGTGTGTGTGTGTGTGTGCGTGTGTGTGTGTGTATGTGTGAGTGTGTGTGTGTTTGTGTGAGTGTGTGTGTGTTTGTGTGTGTGTGTGCGCGTGCGTGTGTATGCATGCGTACATGCGGGCACACGACCAACCATCTGTTTTTCGATTGATACAGACTGATTCTAATACAGACTGTTGAGAATGTATTTGTAAGGGTGTAGACTGAAGATTAGCACCAGAGAGTTTGTTAATCTGCGGTGTGGAGCGAGACAAACCTCATGCGTGTGTTTGAGTGCCAATCACCAAAAGCAAATGGAGGTCTGCTACAGCTCCTCTGTGAGCGAATGTAAAAAAAAAAAAAAATGGGTCTGTTTTCTTAACTAATGTCAGTATTCCTAAGGCCAAAGTTATATGGGCTTACGTAAGCGTTCTGTTTCATATGAGACGTGTACCCAGTTGGGACACAACTACTATCCTATATGCAATTATGTTTGAAATATTGAAGTTTAAGTCCTCATAGTGAACTTCTATAGTCATCTGGCCATGGAGAAAATGTCGTTTCGTATTAGTCACGAATGAGTCAGACAACAGGAGGAACATGTTAGACTTACTTAAAACAGAGCTATATTCTTTATTGCGGCTTTTCCGCGAACGCGGATTTTCTTCCTCGAGTCATAAATGTGCTCTGGCTTTCACACAATTAATCTTTCAGTTACTGTTGTTAAGGCCATTTTCCCTGCAGCACGGACGAATGACTGAGTGAGTGAGTCCACGGCAACCTGAGTGACGAAATAAAATCCATTATCGGTCTTTTCCGTTTCTCGACACACCGCTTCCATTTGGAACTGAGATGATGAGACTGCCGAGAGAGAGAGAGAGAGAGAGAGGGAGGGAGAGAGAGAGAGAGAGAGAGAGAGAGGGAGAGAGAGAGAGGGAGAGAGAGGTTCAGAGCACAAACTCTCTCTGACAGCAGTTGGCTGTGATGCCCAAGACTCTTACAGTGTTGAAACTTTAGGCGTAGGAAACAGAAATCTTACACTATGCACTCTGAAAGCTGGTGCAAGTACTGTAATATCGCCTGGAAATGGCCGCGTTTATTTTTTTTTCTGTCGTTTTATTGCATGTTTTATCAAGTTTTCTCTCTGTTTTTCATTTCCGTTTTCTTCCTGGAGGAGCTCTGTGCCCGTCACGTTCTCTGAGGCCTACTGGAGAGGCAGACACTAAGGCTGGTATGAAAACTCTCTGTCTACACCAGCACTAAAAAGAAATACACACACACACACACACACACACACACACACACACACACACATGCACGAACACAATCTCTCTCTCTCTCTCTCTCTCTCTCTCTCTCTCCTGAGTCACACAGCCAAATCCATCTAAATGCCATGGGTATGAATGACACACACCATTCTGAGGGATCTCCTCAGATGCCTGTTAATCCCTGAGCAGAAGGGAGTGTGTGTGTGTGTGTGTGTGTGTGTGTGTGTCTGGAGGACTGTAATTAAAACGATTCAACACAACCTCGCTTTTTTGCTCACCTAGAAAATAACACCAGAGGAGAGGACAGTAACAGATATGTCATAGAGCAAGCTGCAGTGTCATCATAAAGCTCACTCTTGAAGTGCACGAAAGTCAATCAAATACTCACTCACACAGGGGATCGAACCTCAGCGCCCCGTGCACCGGTCACATCCCCGAAAATCTCTCCCTCTTCCTACCGCCCCTTAACCCCTTCCCCCTCCCCCCAGCTCCCTTGCCACACCCCAGGGACTCCTGCAGGAGAATCACAGACGTGCTGTCAGCCTGTGCAGATGAAGCCGTGTGGTTGCATGTTGATTTTTTTTTTTCCTTTTTTTGTGTGTGTCTTTCTTCATATTCGGTGAATGCGATTTAACAAGCCGTGGAGCTGCTACATATTGTCCCACGCAAATGAAGCTCTCTGAGCAAAACTGGACCTATGAGAATCTGATTCCATTACGATACTGTCTTTTTCCCATTTCCTAACAACACATTCATGTAGTATTACTTACTAACTCTCTCTCTCTCTCTCTTCCTCTCTCTCAGGTCTGTATTGCCTCTTCACTATAATCATATGTGGGTATGATGGAGGAGCAGACAGAGATAGTCTGTTCCCTGTGTTATCAGATTTCTGTGGAGCCCAGCCAAAGAGTGTGTGTGTGTGTGTGTATGTGTTTGTGTGTGTGTCTCTGTGTCTCTCTCTCTTTCTCTCTCACTCCTCCCCTCTCTGTCCATTCTTTTCAATGCCTGAAGTCCCCTCAACAGAGAGGTCTACAGAGGGATACCGGAACTGTCACTTTTTGGGGTTTTTTTGGTTTGTTTATTTGTTTGTTTTTTCAAACAGTCTGCATGTAAAGCACACACACAGACACACACACACACACACACACACCCTTTCGTTATGACTACGTCTAGGTGAATATCATTCCTAGAACAGAACGCTGCTCAGTTTTATTAATGATATGATACTGGTGTGTGACAGGCCTGTGTGTTACTTCCAACCTCTAAGAGATCTTTTCTTCTCTTTCCCTCACTCTCTCTCTCTCTTTCCCTCTCTCTCTCTCTCCCTCTCTCTCTTTCTTCCTCTCTCTCTTTCCCTCTCTCTCTCTTTCTTTCTCTCTCTCTCTCTCTCTCTCTTTCCCTCTCTCTCTCTCTCTCTCCCTCTCTCTCTCTTTCTTTCTCTCTCTCTCTTTCCCTCTCTCTCTCTCTCTCTCTCTCTCCTTCTTTCTCTCTCTTTCCCCCTCTCTCTCTCTCTCTCTCTCTCATTTCTCATTTTCATTCAGAATATCATATAAGCAGTCTTCCAGTTTTACACGCATGCCAGGCAGTTTAGCTCACACAAGGTCGAATTAAAGGCGCTGGAGGACTGTCATGTCATCATCAATGAAGTGAGATTTTACATGGGTTTTTTTTGTTTTTGTTTTTGTTTTTAATTTTTCTTTTTTCCAGAATCTTCTGCTAGCTTCCTGGCACCGTGGCAACACTATTACACTATGAGAGAAATTCTCCAGAAAAGAAACAACAACAACAACATCAACAATTGCAGCAGGAAATAAAAAAAGCAGGAAATGATAAATGGCAAATGTAAACACAGCCTCAGGAACACATATCTCTGTGTGTGTGTGTGTGTGTGTGTGTGTGTTGTGTGTGCGTGTGTGTGTCTGTGTGTGTATGTGTATCTGTGTGTGTGTGTGTGTGTGTGTGTGTGCGTGTGTATGTGTCTGTGTGTGTGTGTGTGTGTGTGTGTGTGTGTATGTGTCTGTGTGTGCGTGTGTGTGTGTGTGTGTGAGAGAGACAGAATGAGATAGAGAGAAATGGAAGCAGGAGTTTCTCATTGGGGCCAGCGGTTATTAAATACTGTCAGACGCACTTTCGAAAACAGCCCGTGGAGGCTCAGGGAAAAAAAAAAAACAGTGCTTTTGAAAACACAGCTTGGTTATATTTAGACCAGCGGGCTCTAGGTAATTGCCAGCGACCTATCTGCGTTAAATTGTGACCTCAATTAACAGTGTTGCTCTTGACTAATGGTCAATCAGAACCTTTTGATGGTCCACAAAAACAATGCAAAGTGCTCTCTGATTCAAACCCTTCTTTGTCTTCGTGATTTTCACTCCTCTTCCTCTTCCCTCTTCCTCCTGCTAGTGCTTTTCTGCCGTGGTAAAGCACTCTCCTTACGGAGCGACAGAATTAGCCTGTTCACGCGCGTTTCTCCTCCATCTCTCCAGTCGGCTGTCTCCTTCTCCCTCTCTCATGCTCATTTGCAGTAATTCTGTCTCTCTCTCTGTCTATGCACTTCTCCATTTTTCTCTCTTTTCATCTGTCCTAATGCGTCCTCTCTCCGCCTTTGGTTTGGATGGGTCTGGATATATGTGAGTTTGTGTAAATACGAATGCATGTGTATGTGTGCGTGCGTGTGTGTGTGTAGTGTGTGTGTGTGTGTATGTGTATGTGTGTGTGTATGATGGTGTGGGAGGTACAGTATAGCCCATGGCTTTACGAAGGGAGTTGTTCTGTAACTTTAAAACTTTTGCAAGTGTGTGTGTGTGTGTGTGCGTGTGTTTGTGGTAGTGGAATGTAGACGACAGCCTTATGAAGGCAGTTGTGAAACTTTAATGCTTTTGTGTATGTAATATCATATTAGGTATTTTGCCAGGTTTGGGTTTTACCCAGAGGACATGAACACTAAAATGAAAATGGAGAATTTTCACATCTCTCGGTGTCTGAGAAGGAGGTTGGGGGTGGGGGGGGGGGGCAGATTAAATGACAATAAAGAGGAGGTCAGTAGAGAGATATAGACTGAGGATATAGAGCGAGGCATTATGGAGGTGCTGGAGAGACAAGGGAGTGAGGTTTGGGTGATGGAGATCCGGTATTGTACCAGCTTTGGCATGTCGGACTGTGGCCTTTGCAGATATTGGCTGGTATTGGCTTGACTGCCTACAAGCCACCAATGCCCTGAAGACAAGAAAGCCATCTGACAGCGACGCTACAGGCAATAAACACACTACTGGGGACTGGATGTTGAGTCTCTCTCTCTCTCTCTCTCTCTCTCTCAGACACACACACACACACAGTACTCGGACGACCTGAATTTTAAAGAGCTCCTTATTTCAGTCTGAATGAAAATCCTCGCCTTCGACTTTGACCCCAATATATTTGATCTCATGCATAAAATTTATGTGTTTGAATCCTGAGGAGCAAATGAGCAGAAATAAAATAAATTAAAAAAAAGAAAAAAACATGAACACTGGTGCAGATTAGTTTGGATTACTTTGCAAAACTTCCTTAAATTTTGCTATAAAAGTCAGAGCTATTTAGTGACGTTGTGTTTATTTCTCATTGTTATTATTGGATGGATTTTGTACTTTGTCAAGAAATGATGTATTTACTTTTATTCTCTAATGTGAATACAACGCGTGTGCATTTGGATACGTGCATAGAGTTTACACATTTGTTTGCCCATGTGTCCACACGTGCGTGTGTGTACATGAGTGTGTATGTGTGATGTGTGTGTGCATGCATGTATGTGTATTTATGGGTCTCTGACTATGATCAGTTGTGTTTGCTGGCTGCCAGGCACTAGAAGAGCATTCTGTATGTTTGGCATGTTTGGGGCTCAGGTGTGCTCTTACCAGCCAATTAAATACCTACCGAGAGGCGGACTCATCAGCCGTGGGGTCCTAGTGCCTACCGGTTCCTGGGTGTCTGTTTGCTCCAGACATCACCACCCCTGCCACGTTTCCCCTCACTTACCCAGCTCCTCACGTTCACACCCAGCAGGGATCTGGGCATCTAGGCATTGCCAGGCCTGTGAAGGAGGAGCTGGCAAAGGTTGCCCAGAGAATAACGATGAAGAGGAACATGTTGTAAATGTCGCACAGAGGTAAGAACTCTGTGGGGAGTCAAAGATTCTATTGATTTTTAACGATATTGAACATTCTTTTAGCTCTCACGGAACACTCTGAAGATTCCATAATGACTTCATCACTTTCCCCTTGATGCCCTTGTTCTCCTAGGGATTGGGCACAGGGGCAGACGCTGCACAACCGCACAGAGAAAAAAGTCTGAGAGCAAAGGATTATGGGCTGTGGATAGAGAGTGCGCCTCAGCAAAGAGCTGAGGAAACCTTGTGATTTTCCCTTGAGATCCACCTGCTGTCTGATTACTCATTAAAAGGGATGTTTTTGGATCTTTCAAATGTGCAGGCTTTGCTTTTCTTCTGTTTGACATGGCGTGGTCAAGGGGCCATGAAAAGCAGATTTCTCAGCAGCCTGGACACTCACGCCTGGTCGCACATTTCTCCAAACCGTTATCCTTCCCCGCAGCTAAGAGCTCAGGAACAGACTTTTTGGCCAAGACCGTGAACGAAAAGCTCACTGACCAAACTGCCTTTTTTTCCCCCCATCTTTCTCTCCATCCCTTTTTTTTTTTCCTTTTGGTTTTTGAACCCAAATCACAGTCAGATCTGGTGACAGAAGGTTCCCTAACAAGTGGTCAGCCCCTCTTGAACTCCGAGCTGACACACAGCACACAAACAGACGGTTGACGCGGCTTGCGAGATGCTTTTGGCAAATGGCCAGTGACCTGCACTGAAGGGTCTCTGATGTAACTGCGAGGGGACAAGCTGCCGAAGTCAGAGAGAGAGAGAGAGAGAGAGAGAGAGGGAGAGAGAGAAAAACAAGAGTGAGTGAGACAGGAGACAGATCCACGAGCTGCGGACTCGCCATCGACTAAGCCGACTACGCCAACTACCCCAACAATCAATCACAGCACGCTGTACTTTTGCTGATAATCTGATGTCGCCAAAAACCGTCTTTAAGACATGTCCAAGCTGCTAGCAGACCTGTGGCTGACAGCTGTCACCTGATAGACAGATGAGTGTAAGCGACTGAAAAGGTGTTTGGGGGGCTCGGGGTGACTGCGATTCAGACGGCTGTCAGCGTGTTTAGATGGATCCCGTCTCATAACCGGTTTCCGGGCAGGCTCAAAAAGAGAAACGTGATTCGATTTTTACGATCCCAGTGAAGAATGGGCGGCACATGTCGAAGGGTCTTATTAAAAAGAGGCCCACGGATGACGTCGAAAGAAGCGATAAATGCTAATGCTGATCAAAGTGACATTGCGTATCTCTGTGCCGATACAGGCATGCATTGACCTGAATGAATTAAACACACTGAACTGTAGACAATTAATCCCATACTGCTATTATTATAGGATAACTATGCCCCTCGTGTTACATGTGTAGGCTATATGCAAAAGATAAGTAGCTTCGAACTCAAAGCTTCGTATTTTCTGAATGTTGAGGGTTAAGATTAGGGTACTGGTGGAGACTGGTGAAGTAACTGGGAGTAACTGGAATCTCCACTCCTAATTAGGTCTTCAGAGACAACCATCTTTGAGTTATTATAGAAACCGCTTTATTGGCAATCTGTCACTTAAAATACAAAAATCCACTGGACAGAGAATGGTCAATTGGCATCCATTGATTCTTTCGCATTTTATATTTATTTAAAAAACAAAGGCCTATTGTTGAACAGATGCATGAGTGCTCGGGAAATAATACGCCGGTCAATCGAACGTTTAACCGAACTGCTCAATTCGAGCGTTTAAACGTGACGGCTATTGTCAGTTCGGCTCATGAAACTGTCTAAACGCATCAGTCCTAAAACAGTACAGTCGAAGAACATGATGCTCAGATTGCTCTCACAGCAAATATTAAATAATAATAATAAGAAGAATTTTTTTTTTTTTTTTTTTAAAAAGAGGGGTGTGTTGAGATTGCTACTCTGTGATTATCAACTGCAGACAAACGCACAGCAGACTCGATCCACGGGAAAAAACAACACACCCTGCTGACTGACTTGATCAGCATTCAGTGTATCTGCATAACAAACCCCACTTTGGCGATCAATACTCAGCCTTGGTGCTGTTGTCACAATGGGAAAATCGATAGCGGTAAACATATGATGAGAAAAGCATTGACCAGGAGGAAAAGCTTCAATAATAACAACAACAACAACAAAAAAAAAGCCCACGTAGAACGGAACAGCGGGTTACAAAAGACAAGAATAATGAAAGAGCGACCTTATCGATTTGAATAGAATGTGAGGACGAGTTGGGCTCTGTTCGAAAGCGCCCGAGCCAAAATGAAGAGGGCCGAAGTCAAAATGCCACGGGCGCTTGTTCCCTCCCATAAAATATTTACAACCGATTTTTTGGACAGCAAGAACAAACTCAGCGGGCGGTGGAGAGAAAAAAAACGTCCCATGGCACGCTGGACACGGAGGAGCGGAGCACCGCTCCTTAACTCTTTCCGAACTCGCTCTCCGAATTCTGGGGAGTCCAATTCACACGTTCCAGAGAGGGATCGCCTAACTGCGTCCGTGTGTGTCGCGACTGTTGCTAATCGTTTCCCTCTACCAGAGCGTTGCGGGTTGCGGGTTTTAGAATGTCTCTGAACACATTGCAAAAAGCAGAGTAGTCGGTTCATCCGCGGCCATCCGCAGTTCTTTCAATTAGCCAAACCAGATTAGCATGCTCGTCTGTAACAGTGTAGAGAATCAGGAAAAGAGAGATTAGTGCTTGCAGGTGACACCTGGAGAGTGAGTAGAAAACCTAACGCCAGGTTTTAATGGATCTCCAGAGTCCCTGTGTTCTTCTAGGTTTCTGAAGAGGAGTTCTGGGACGCTGGGTCACAACAGCAGGAGGTTGAGAAAGAGTGCCAGACGATTTCTTTCTTTCTTTCTTTCCTTCTTTCTTTCTCTCTCTCGCTCTCTCTCTCTCTCTCTCTCTCTCTCCCCCCCCCTCTCTGGTTGTCTTTTCTCTGAAAGATCAATAGTTATTATGTAGTGAAAGTGGGAGCCACTTTTTCTAAGTCAATGACACGTTTTCATTACATCTGACAACAGTCTAAACAAAGGCGACTGTCTGCCCCTCACAACCTGCTCAGCTTCATCGCTAATGGCTTCGGACAAAGAGGAAGCAGAGAATGAAAATTGGATTTTTTATTTTTTTTTTTAAACCTTAATAGGCTTAAAAATCTCTCACTCAAGCTTCGGGGTCTCTCTTTTCTCTCAACATCATCGCCACTCTCTTATGTTTTTTTTTCTTTCTTTCTTTCTTTATTTATTTACCCCCGCCCCCACCCCCTCCTCTCTCTCTCTCTCTGTCTCCTTTCACTCAGTATTACAATCACATTTCACTTAAAATACGTACTTCTGCCACTGCTGTGCTTCTCTTCTCTCGTTCATTTGCTTTCCCATCCATTTATCCATCCCTCCCTCGTTCCACCCTACCATACATCAATTTTCAAATACATCCAGCCGTCCATGAAGGTGTGTGTGTGTGTGTGTGTGTGCTATATTTCGCTTTGAAAGGCTCGTTGTTTGGCAAAATAAATAAATGATGAAGCCACAGTTTAGCGGGAAGCGTAACGGAGGAAGGAAGGAAGGACGGACAGACGGAGACAGGATGGACGGAATTGGGAAAAAAAAAGAAAAAAAAGGCAATTTGAGGAGTGCCGAATCCGGCTGAAAAAGGCAAATGTTTTTCTTCTTTCCTCTCTTTTTTTTTCTCTCTCTATCATTCTCTCTCTCAGTATGAAGTATAACCAATGCATTACATTAGGCATTACGGGGAGGTTATTGAAAAAGCAAAAGCCCCCCCCCCCCCCCCTCTCTTTCTCTCTCTCTCTCTCTTGATCTCTCTCCAGTCAGAATGGGAAAAGTTCGTGGTGTGAAGAGAAATCTGTCACTTACCACCTAACCGATGGATTCTAAATGACTGGCGGGTTACCTCCCTGCTACGGTCTGGACCAGTGCACATGCTGTTGTCATGGCGATAGGTATCCATATCTCCATGCCCACGGGAGCCAGTCAGTATCGATCAGTGTGGCAGTGATATCAAAAGCAGATATAAATATACTAGAGGTGCCACCTGGCCTACTCTTTATATTGTTATGGCTCTGCTGCACTTCTGTTTTCATAGCAACAACACACAACACACAAACATTTAAAAACACACGCACACAAACAAAGACAAATGTTTCCTTACCCAGAGGACCTGCAGAACCAAGCGGCTAGAGATTTCCTGGATATCTGGGGGGGCGCATCCGGACTTCAGCGTCTGTCTCTGACCTTTGCCCTGTGGGATCAGGTAAGGCTCACGGCCCGAAGAGCAGGCAGATTAACGACGCGACGGCGATGAGGGAAACTTATTCCTTTGAGAAGGTGTGACATTTTCCAACAACATTTACGTGGCTTCAGTCGCAACAGACTTGAAACATTCAGGGGTTGACAGGCAGTCAAAATGCCCTTTACCTTAATTGGAATGCTTCAGCCATTTAATCAGAGACCTGACTCCGCTAATTCAACTCATTATTGGCTAAATTAAATCATTTAGAACGAAGAGAGGAACAGGACGACACCAAATACTTCCTGTTGTGCGTTAAGGAGAAGAAAAAAAGAAAAAAAAAAAAAGGTTATGTGAAGGAACATAAAGGCACAAAGATCTGAAAGTAAGCAACAGCTTTTCTGTCTTTCTACTGGTTCCAGATCAGACTCAGTCTTCTGTTTGCTGGTAACTCCCCGCCTGTCAGTGCCCTGTCCCTAACATTTCATTCTCCTGTCAGTGGAAACTTGCCTTAACTCGCTGTGAGTAATTCTTGGCTACTCTTCTGTACCAAGGAGAATAATATAAGCGACAGGACGATGAAATTTATAGAAGGGCCAAATGGACTTTTTAAAGTGGTAACCAACAGAACTTTTTTATTGACACTGAAACACCCCCCCACACACACACACACACCAAATACTGTCTCTCTTAGTTAACACAGTTATTTTTCTCAATATTTTTTTTTTTCATAATGTCTTCTATTTAATTTATGATTCCTCCTGCTCCATACGTTGAACAGGCCGGTAGCGCTGAACGTGTTGCCGTGGCGACGGTGATGTCAGTGGAGGGGAGCAGTAATGAGCAAGCTGGTTTCCCAAAGGCGAGCGAAAAGGAGGAGGCAGTGGAGTAGAACTCAACCTCCTGATATCTCACACAGTATTTCTCCCAGGGGCTACTTCTGCTGCTCTCTTTCTCTCCCCCCCCACCTTTTTTTTACCCCCCCCCCTTCATCTCATCTCCTTTTCTCCTCCCACCTCCCTCTCATCCTCTCTTTCTTCCTCTTCTTTCCTCTGGAACTGTCTATCCATATCTATCTCTCTGCCTCGCTCCCTCTCTTCCCCTCTGTCTCTCTCTCTCTCTCTCTCTCTCTCTCTCTCCCTCTCTCTCTCTCTCTCTCTCTCTCACTCTCTCTCTCTTCCCCTCGGTCTTCGTCTCTCTTCCAGTTCCTTATCTTTTCTCTCTCGCTCTTTCTCCCTTCTCTCGCTTCCCTCTGACGGATACAGTGTGGATTATGTTAACAGGAATGGAATGATCACTGCTGGTGCAATGACTCTGTCACGAGGAAGAGAGTGATGAACAATCTTCCTCCTTTTTCATCCAGTGCACTCTCTCTCTCTCTCTTTCTCTCTCTCTCTCCCTCTCTCACTCACTCGCTCTCTTTCTCTCTCTCTCACTCTCTCTCTCTCTCCCTCACTCTCTCTCTTTCTCTCTCTCTCTCTCCCTCTCTCACTCTCTGTTTCTTCCCCTCTCTCTCACTCTCTCTCTCTCTCCCTCTGTGGCAGTTGAGTTCCTCACGCTTTGAAAAAATCCTTTCATACTTTATTCTTGTTTGGCCTTGCACAGACTCAGTGTCTTTGTTTTTTTTAAAGTGCATTAAGCAGTTGTTATGCTTTGGAGTTATGCCAGCAATTAACAGTGATTTTCAGTGTGCTTTTGAAGCTTCAGATGAAGAAGAAGAAGAAGAGGAAGAGGAAGAAGAAGAATTTGAAGGACAACATGTCTTAAAAACAGGAAAGAAATCTCTGTTCTAATGGTGTGAAGTCCGTGTAGGCCTGGGCTGTAATGAGGTCAATCGCTCAGAGAACTTGTGTGCAATGTGGCCTTGAAGTACCTGTGAAAGAAAAACAACGCGCCGAAAATCGTGAGCAGCTGAAAACATATCAGTTTCCTCCAGAATGGTTCAAAGCCACAGTGACATGAAAGAGAAGATCAGACTAGTCTTTCAGCTCGGCAACCTCCACTGAAATCATTCACAAACCTGAAAGTGATAAGGTTTTTAAATGTTCTCAGGGAAAAAAAAAAGCAAAGGTTTTATCTATCCATTTTCTCTCTTTCGCTTCTGTCATGTTTCACTCACATCTCTCTCCAAATATTTGCACTGCTCTGTCTGTACTCATATCACACTTGGATTCTTACATTGTCTGCTGAAAGACATTTCGGCAATTTGAGTTTTTTTTTTTTTTCATAAGGTCCATTACCTCCGCTTTCATAAATAAACAGATATTCTCATACATATACAGTCAAGCCTTTCACACTTGTGATTTATTCATGATGTGCGTACATCGGCAGAGAGCCCGATGGGAAGCCGTCGACGTGGCCACGCCAGAGGAGCTGGCAGGCTTCGATAATGCTAATGTCAATGATCCCCATGACGGAAAGTGCCAGAAATTCTGCTGGAACCCAGGGAGGGATAGAATGTGGCAGAACTCTAGAAGCGCAGGGTGGCCAAACGGGCTACAGCTCTAGAACCACGTCATGCTAACAGCGCAGAACATGCCAGAAAACGGGGCCCGATTCTTGAACCACATCGAGACAAAAAAAAAAAAAAAAATAAATAAATAAATAAAATAAAACATTTCACCTGTTAATGAGTACAATTTCAAACCTGGTACAAAAAGGAGGAGGAGATGAAAACAATAATTATTATAATAAAAAAAAAAAAAAAGATTTTCGAAATAAAACAGTTTGGATTGCATGACAGGAGTTTTTTCCGTTTTTAAAATATGATTTCTTGGTGAGTCTGTCTGTTTTGTAAGCCAGTTGAAAGTTCCTGTCGTCGACGGGGACGCTGGAGACACTTAGAAGAAGAAGGAGGAGGTCGCGGATTGTAGTCTCTGTGAACGTGGGAAAAACGTGGTTCCTAAAAGTAGGACACAGAATCATATTACAGGCCAAAACACACCTGCTGGTGAAATCTCATCTGTTACACATATTAATGGAATCATTAGCAATGGCTATAAAAATATAATTTACATGGCTCAGAATTCGAACCCAGGCATCCTCTACCATTCAGGTCTGTGTAGAAGAGTAATAAGTCAGAGAGAGAGAGAGAGAGATGGTGTGTGAAATGGGCTTTCCTGCTAACCTAGAGAGGAAGACTAATGACTCCCGGAGTCTCACCTAAACTCACACCTGTCCTGTCTATCATATCGCTGCCACGATCCTCTCCGTTCGCTTTTATCCGTCTCAAAGCGTCATGCCACTCTGTCTCCGCTATATCTCTGAGACACACCCCAACCCCCCTAGTTCGTCTTACCTAGAGGGTACCCCCCCCCCCCCCCCAGCTGGCTTAGCACTGCCAGGTGAACATGAGGAAGATAGAAACTAGTGTTAGTTACTTCGTTCATCTCTCCTCTTGGCTGTACTTCAGTGGCGGTATGAAACGAAAGTGAATCGTTTGACGCTGACCTCAGTGGCGGTATGAAACGAAAGTGAATCGTTTGACGCTGACCTCAGTGGCGGTATGGAATGACAGTGAATCGTCTGACGCTGACCTCAGTGGCGGTACGGAATGAAAGTGAATCGGTTGACGCCGTCCTCAGCTTCTGCTCTGGGTATTTTTCGTTTCGTTTCGTTTCTCTACTTTCATCCCTTCTAATTGCTGTCTGGCCTTGTTAAACATGTCTGTGTTAATACATGTATTAAATTGAGCCGGGGAGCAGAAGAGTACTTCTCCGTTCCCTATATAAAACACTGTTCATTGCCCTGTAGGCCACCTCATCCTGCCTGACATCCAAAGCAATCCGCCCGCATTTCAGGCTCAGGGCTTATGAAGACAGGCTGGTCATACAGACAGAACAAGGTACACAGTCAGAGGCCTGTCAAATCTCCACAGCACGGTGAATGACAATGGAAAAGCAAAAACGCCATGTCGACAAGCAGGTAGATCTGTCGAACAGAAATATACATCGGTTTGGTATATTTGAAGATAGATATGTAATATGGGATAGATAGATAGATAGATAGATAGACAGATAGATAGATAGATAGATAGATAGATAGATAGATAGATAGATAGATAGATAGATAGGTAGATAGATAGACAGATAGATAGATGTATTGGTAGAAGGGTATTAATCTTTTTTTTTCCCTCTGGTCATTCCGACAGCTTTTTTAGTTTGGTTTTAAGTGCTATCAGTCTGTTGGGTAAATCAGCTATGTGTTTTACACTTTTTATTTTGTACACACATTCAGTGTGGAACCTGAGCAGCTGAATGAAGGAGTAAAAATTTTATCACTGAGCGGGTCTGCCATTTTCCATCAACAGTGTTATTACATGGCACAGTAAATCCTTTTGTGGGAGTGAATTATGGAGGGATTATACAGCCTTGTAAAGAAAAAGAAGAGGAAGAAGAAGAAGAAGAGGAAGAAAGCCATCCAACAGAACCCGTTAAAAGAAGTTACTCTGGAGTGTGTGTGAAGATAATCATTTTAACACCCTAGAGGATGAGCAAATCCCCCCCCCCCCCTCCCTCCCCGTTTCTCCTCTTCTCTTTCTTTTTTAGTAATAATAACAAGAAAAGACACTCAATCCCCTAAAATATTCACCGAGGTTTCTTTCTTCTCCCTAACATGAGATGAAACAGTTTTGCAATCATTTGAATATGTAGTCGCCACGGTGCTTGCAGAGTTCATAGTTTTGTCTTGTTCTGTTCACTCCATGACCACAGGTCAGGCTAACCATAGGCTGTCACGAATCACCACTCCGGACGCATGGATAAAAAATAACCGGATATTAGCACTGAGTAAGACGACCTCTTGTTTCTCTTTTCACAGCCAAGTCAGTATACTTCCAAACAGTGTTGACTGCAGTGCTGGATAAAGCCAGATGAAAACGCTCAAAACACATATAACAGGAAGGTCTGACCTAAACGCAATTGTTTGTTTTTTTCTTTTTTTTCTGTCTTTTTTTTTTTTTTTTTATTTTGCGCATGCATGTGCAAATCTCGGTGTACTCCACTTATAGCGTTACACCCTTACAGCTGCATACTGTTCCCGATTCACCACGAAATCCCAGCTCATGTTTATTGCATCGGAAGAGGCATTTCACATGCGTTAGTAGCGAGAGAGCTAGCCTCCTGACGCTCAGAGATATCCCCCGTAATCTCACCCTGCACAAATAAATAACGCGCGGCTGATGCGCGATTACCCCCTGCGCCGTGTTTGCCTTCTGTCGAGACGAGCACCTGTACAGCGTAACGGGAGAAACAGAGCTATCGGCCGTCACATCAAAGCGATAAGGATAACGCCCGTGCTTTGTATATATATTACAAATTAAAGACAAGGAGAAGGAAAACACAGCATGGGGACAAGACATGTGACTTCATAGATAATACTGACGGGCACATTATCGTGTAAATACACACGCGCGCGCGCGCGCGCACACAGTTAAATCCCCGAGGCTGGATCAGTCACATAGTGAACTGACCAAATAAAAAAAAGGGTTCACATAAGGACAAACGAAAAGAAGGAAGACCCCTCTTAGAAACATGCAGCATAAGGTGACAATAACTCTAGCTACATAACAGTCACCGTGTCCTACATAAATCCTAGACATGGGTCGGATAATTATTTGAAATTTGAAATTATTTGAAGTGACTGTCCCAAGCTTTGTTCTCCTCGGTGCCTTTATGAGAAAACGACGCGAGGTATACGACTTATGTAGGAGTAACTGGGACATGGCCCAGCCATTCAGATACGTCTAATGCTCGTTTGACTGAGGTCGGATGTAACCCAACAACACGTCACAGCGGTATACTGCGTAATGTTCAATAGCGCTACCAACGGGTTATGAATATCTGTCAGCTAGTAATGAAGCTTTCTAGGACTCTGGCCCATCAAAGAATCACTATAAAACAACCGCGAAAAGTTTCGTCTTTTGCATTTGCCTCGATTATACTTTAATCCCTTAAATTGCGCTCGTGGTCGCATTTAATGCGTTAAGAACGGTAGAAACGTTCTTCCTTCAGAACTACGACTCCTATATCACTCCTATATATTGACTTCTATATCACTGCGGCTGAGACTACACGTCTAGGCTGGCGGCGGCAAAGAAACTTTTTATGAAAAACGTCCTTTGAATTTGGTTTCGCAGGAATAATGTTTAAATTGGATCTTTCTAGTCTCATGCTGTATGCGTGTGCTTGGAGAGGAGTTTAGGCCAACGCATAAAGAATTTACACGTCACTCAAGGGACGGTGCTACAATAATGGTGGGATTTTACAGACTTGCGCGGTAATAGAAATATTGATGTAAGATTCTCCATTTTCATTTTAGTGTCCCATCCCCTGGGTAAAAACCAAACTTGGCAAAGTACCTAATATGATATTACATACACAAAAGCATTAAAGTTTCACAACTGCCTTCATAAAGCTGTCGCCCTCACAATCACACGCACACACACACACTCACACACACACACACACACACACACACACACACACACAAACTAGAACTCATCACGTCCCAAAGACACAGGCAACGGTCACCTTCATCCTCTGTGAGATGGTTATTTTTTTTCTTGAAGCAAAAATATTGTTATTCAGGATGGAAAACGAGGGTGGAGGCCATGGAAAAGGAGAAGAAACACAGAGAGAGAGAGAGTGCGAGAGAGAGAGCATGAGAAAAAGAGAGAGAGAGAGAGCATAAGAAAGAGAGAGAGGTAGGAAGAAGCAATTTGTCTGGAACTGTAAACATGAAGGATGAAATTGAGCATGTGAATTATTAATGACTTGGTGGTCAGGAGGTTGTGAGTGTGAGTGTGAGTGTATGTGTGTGTGCGTGTGTGTGTGCGCACGCGCACACCGCGTGCACGCACACACGTATGTGTGTATGAAGCTGAGGAAGACAGTGATCCAACGTGAAGAAAATGTCAGAGACGTCACGGGGAGAAAAGTAGCGGCAGGTCAGCATTGATGTGGAGCTGCGAACTGAAAAATTGCAAACAGGTGACGGTTTGGACGACACGACCGGCGACCAGACTCAATCATAAGCATCAGTGAAGTCAGCTGAAGTTCCCCACTCCCACATTTCCCATGCTCTCTCTAAAGCCACCGGATCGATACTCCATCTACCAGAGTCTGCCAACAAAGACGAGAGGAAACCTATCCCACTGGAGAATGAATATAAAAAAAAAAAAAAACCCAAAAGAACCCAATACTGTTGAAAAGTGAAGTCATCTATAGTTACTCCACAGGACTGAGAGCGTGTGTATTGACATTTAAGCCTGCCGTGAGTAAGACTTTGTCCACAGACGGTTTTGTTTTGGTGCAGTTCTTTTGGACGACGTGAGAGAACTGGCATTTTTCGTTAACAGTTTGCTGAAAGCAAATATCGTTTTTGACCAAGCGGGCTTACTGATGGGAACATTTTGCTTGTTTGCTTTTTTTTTTATTATTATTTCTTTAAACTGGGTAGGTGAAATTCTCTGCAAAAAAAAAAAACCCTCTCTTTTGTTTGGTGCTAACGTTATTCTCCCCATCAAGATGCTGACCTCACATTTACAAGGCCAGTTGTTAGCAGTTCCCACAGGACATGACATGTTTAAATCCTGACATATATTCTAGTGAGAGGAGACAGACCAAATTTCGAGGGCAGTATAAGGAAACGCCTTTGGCCCTCGCTACACTGGGAATCAGCTCAATATGATGGTATGAATAATAGACTTCTTTTAAAAGTGCACCGATTCTCAGACTGCTGTAATGAATCCAACTGAGCAAAAGGCAACACACACACACACACACACACACACACAAACACACCCCAATTGGTTTATTTTCTGCCCGTCTTGGAAGTCACGTTTGGGTAAAATTCATTTATATATATATATATATATATATATGTGTGTTTGTGTGTGTAAGTGTGTGTTAATGAGTGTGTATTTATTTATCTCTCTCTCTCTCTCCACATACATACTCATTAACATGAGCTGAACTGACTCCTGCATAGTTATTTATGTAACGGGTTGTGTGCTGTTTCAGAGTACTGTTTTGTGTACTGTTTTTTTTTTTTTTTTTTAAAATTTTATTTTTGATCTTAATGTGTATTTTGTTTGCCCATATTAACACCTGCAGTCACACAGAAATACTTTCATCTCTTTCGCTCTCATAATCGTAAGTTCCAATGTCGCAGGTAAACAGGCAGCGTAAACGCTCTCAGCTTGTTAGAAGGACTGGTGTACGTTTTGGCAGGTCTGCTGCGGCAGGTGTCTCTGCCACCATTGGCAGCCGTGCATTTGTATTCTGCTGGCTTACTTAAGAGCACAGAAAGAGAGAGAGAGAGAGAGAGAGAGAGAGAGAGAGAGAGAGAGAGAGCAATCAATTAGGCCTTCAAGGACCCCGCATACTCTGGCTGGAATAATCAGGCAGCCAGGTTGATTTTGACATCGTGGAAAAGTACCAGGCTCCTTTAATGAAGGACACAGGGTAGATCAGGCACAATGACAGGGCGCCGCACTCTTCCCGTTATGCGCGAGGACACCGTTTTTGCTTTTTTTTTTGGCCGAACGAGGTGCGAATCTACGCCTCGTTCTTGATGATGGGCCTGAGGGAGGATTTCGTGTTATAAAGCAGGGCTGTGGTAAGAACCCTCACCGTCTGATAGCACTGCAACCGTCTCTGTTCCAGGAGCCAATTTAAAGACACTCAGAGAGGGGAGTCTGCCCTACCTTGGCATAACACCCAATCTGTGTGGAGAGCAGACAGAGAAAGAGAGAGAGAGAGAGAGAGGGAGAGAGAGAGAGAGAGAGTTATATAAAACAGACCTTTGAGACGATAGAGTGAGCTAACTTACCTGTATGGCTGAATATTGGTTTTGAACTACTCCAACCTGCAGTCAGAAAATTCTAGAAGGATTAAGAGCACAGATCAGGACCCCTACCTTTCCTCTCTCAGGGCTGTTTAGCTTAGCATAACTGTGATGTCAGCACTGTTCATTAATGTGTTTAAAAGCAAGTTGTAGGTCACAAGACAGATTGTGAGAAGGCTGACAAGCAGTTTAGCTATGATGTCTACCCTCTTCATGAATTAGGCATCTCAGTGGGATTTTAAAAGGAAATCGCTTTGTGTTTGTGTGTTTTGCTGAGAGCAGTGTGTGTGTGTATGTATGTGTGTGTGTGTGTGTGTGTGTGTGTGTGTGTTTGCACACATGTGTCTGTGTATGTGTGTCCACATGTGTGTGTGTGTATGTGTGTCCAAGAGGGAATGTGCATGAGTGTGTGTGTATGAGTGTGTGTGTGTGTGTGTGTGTGTGTGTGTGTGTGTGTGTGTGTGTGTGTCTTGCCCGTGGCACACTTCCGTTCGGCATACTGTGAATGTAATTAAATCTAAGAGCTGCCAGTATTTACTGGCAAAGAGGCATGTTTCATACTGATCCCCAAACCACCTCCCATCTGTCTAATTGGATTCTCGTCGCAGGCAGCGTCAGGGGCACACACACACACACACACTCACACCCACCGACACACACACACACACACACACACACACTCACACCCACTGACACACACACACACACACACACACACACCCTCTCTGTATCCCTCCCTCTCTCTCTCTCTCCACTCAGGTTCTGTGTCTGTCCAAGGCTGGCCTGAGGAGCCAGAGGCATTTTGAAAAGAGCTGAGACTGAAATAGAATCACGTCAAACCCCCAGAAGCCTTCAGCTGTCGCCATGAATAATCACAATTCTGTTTTATCCGTTTTTTCTTTAATGTTAACAAAATAATAATAACATAAATAATAATAACAAACTCACCGTTCATATACAGACCTAAATATTTGTTTTGTCTGAATAGTAGACACTAATTCCTACTAATTCCTGTTATGAAGTTTAAGCACCACTCAGGAAATGTTGAAATCATTATTTATAATAAACAGAGCCCCCTGAATACCAATTATCATTAATTAATTAACATAAGTGGATAATTTGGTCCAATAATTGTTTAAAGGCAATATATATATATGTACACAGTAAACAAAGTAGTAAATAAAATAAAGAAATAAGTAAATACATATTTTAAAACTGGAGAACCCTGGATTTGGCAGCTCCCATGAGTTAGAAGGACTGTGTGTTTGCTTTAAGTGGAAGACCTAAACATACCCTTGACATTTTTACTCTGTTACAATAACGTACAGGGTCATGGTGTGTGGTTCAGCTTAACATTTAGCAGGAGACGCTGATGTGTCCGAGTGTATCGCACATACACCCCCACGATGTGTAGAGATGAAAAGAGCTCAACCGTCCAATCGCAGAATCACTCTATACCTTACACTCCTGTGCAAACTTCAGGAGGGGAACTACGGTCCTTCACTTGAATTCAGTGCAGTTTACTCCAGGAGGTTTTGACACAATCCTGGGTCAGTCTAAATGCAAGCCAATACTCATAAATAAATGGGTAACATTATAGTGCAGAGAAAATAAATGTATAAATACAAAGCAACCCAACAAGGACACGGTGATGCACTCTATGCTCTGAACTTCTCTATCTAGTATTGATTCAGTTCTAACATACATCTATCTAGCACTGCGCCTAAGAAACGACATGCAGTTCTCTCTTTTCCACGTTCTCTGACTCCTGACTGTGGTCCGGTCCTTTCACTTTCACTAGTGTCCATTCACAGGCTGAGGCCACGGGTACGTAACGTGCACCATGCCTGTGCTTACTCCAGACGTATTTTACTGTAAAAGTGGGTCATTTCTCTCTCAGTTTTGTTTTTTCCTTTCTTTTTTTTTTTTTTTGACTGATAGTAATGCAGACATAGAGATAGATATGGTCCAAGCCCAGGCTGTGTGAGTGAGGCGCGTCTTTTACCTTAGTGGGGGGGGGGGGGCAGGTTGTGTGTGTGTGTGTGTGTGGCATTCTCTCACATTCTCCCTTGTGGCTGTGACTACTGAAGGAAGTCCTCTGAAAACCAGCAGGGGCGGGGGCGGGGGTGGGGGGGGGGTTGTGGGCTTTTTTTTGGGGGGGGGGGGTCGGGGTTGCTTGCTGATTAGAGCTCTTGCTGCGTACAGTAGGGTGAAGATGACAGTGGTAGAATGGAGAGAGAGACACCACAGGGGGGCGAGAGAAAGATAGAACTGAAAACAATGACTAGTGTGATTGCAACCCTTTGATGTCCATGGGGTGCTGCAGGGGTAGGTGTATGATGGAGGGGGGGGGGCTAACATTGGAGACCCCCCCCCCCCCCCACCAACAGTGATACTGATCAGACACATGTGCCCATTGCCGGGGCAACCAACCCCACTCTCAGTCTCAGAACTCAGAGAGCGCTGAGGTTACTGCCTGGAATAAATTGAGTGTAATGGTTTGTGTGTGTGTGTGTGTGTGTGTGTGTGTGTGTGTCCCTAAAAAAAGAAGTGGCAAGCTGTGTCACTAAAGTATGGCTTTAGTTGTGTTTTATTTTTATTTTACTCAAACTCATGCACAGACGCACACACACACACACACACACACAGTCACACACACACGCACACACAGTCACACACACACGCACACACATGCACACACAGTCACACACAGTAATAAAACAATCATTTTCCTGCGCACCTCCAATCTTGGACAAACCATTTCAAACGGTTCATTTTTTTCTCCCCCCCCCCCCCCCCTTTTCTCTCTCTCTCTCTCTCTCTCTCTCACTCTCTCTCCCTGAGCAATTTCACGTTTGAGGTGACGGCTCCTGAAATTTTCCTGTGGACAAGGTGACCGTAAAGAAAAACCCAGCATGTCTACGCTATCACTACCATTTGTTCTCGCAGAAATAATAAAATAAAGCAGCCGGCATTTAATCTCTGACCCTCTACCAAAACATATATCTGTCATTTTCTCTGTTTTGTGTTAACATGCTTCATTCATCCGAGACCGAGCTCAAGAATCTGATTTCTATGTGTCAAATCCAAACAAAAATATCAAGTCAATCCACATCAAAAGTGAAGTGTTCTAATTCTGGGACATAGTTTCAGAGCAGTGTAGCTAACATGACTGGTTCAAAACAGTCTGCAAATACAAGATACACATTATAGACCTTTCAGCGAGAACACAGTACATGCCACATCCATCCAAACACAATGTTTTATTTGAGTTGCAAAAAGGCACTGATATAGTTGTGTTTATATATTTTCATGACAAGTATGAGAGTCCATACAAACATTTTGACAGGACTAACTGTTTGATAATCTGCAGCTAAATCGTCAGCTGACACGTACTCCTTAACAGCAATGAGCAGTACACAGTCCTAAAGGAGCACACAAAAGTGACCACTAGAGGGCAGTGTTTAGCCTCCGTCATTTCAGTCCCACCCCAAAAAAAGGTATATTTTCAAACCTGCCTCTGATCGCTATCACACTCCGTCTTGTTCCCTTTTCGCTCATCATTTCACCTCTTCTCTCCTCTCCGTATGATTTTATGTCATATCCTAATTCAGAAGTCCAGCTGCTCCTAGCTTGATCGTTGCTGGATTTACTTGGACCCAAGAGATAACACTAACAGAGATAACTAAAGTTTTCAAGAACAATTGCTAAAAATCCAATAGCATTACCATCACTTGCAGGATCAATGGCTGTTTAAGGATTAAAGAACTCTAGTCTAGACCTTTTGTCTTATTTTCCATGAAACATTTATGAATCTGTTTTCCTTTTTGATGTTTAGACTACGATTAACTGACAGTTACGGTTATCGAATATTGCACATTAACGTCGTATCAGTCCAACAAAACATTGCAATGCTGTCATTATAGTGTCTTGAAAAACTATAGCTCTCCATAACCAAACAACAGACAGATATCAGAAGTCGTACTCAAAATAGCGATTAGGTATGACTTGAATCTGCTTTTGTTTGTTATGGATCATAAAAAAATCTATTAGACTTTCTGACGGGAAGCATACGCCAACATGCTAATGTTTACCGACAACGTATTGAACATAACTGTATCTTCCTTCTTCGATTCTGTCTCTGTGTTCTCGGACACATCGCTAAAAACATGTTGCTTTGTGGGAGATCTCTCTCCTGTCATTTCGTAAATTTGACCTTTGAATCAGCTTGGCGCTGTGCGAGATACATACGTGTGGAGTGCGGTATCAATGAGGAGTAACTAGACGCTTTGTCCTCGGAGGTAGAATAGGAATTTCGGTACCTTTCGGTACCTATATATGTGTGTGTGTGTGTGTGTGTGTATATATATATATATATATATATATATATATATATGCTATTTAAATATTGGCTGCTGAGACAACAGTAACCTTAGTCTATTATATTGTCCATTAATCATAATGTATGTGATAGCTGCCATCCTGGCTATAAAATAACCAATGCACATTGATTCACAAGTGATGAAGAGGCAGATCATAAACGTTATTGCCTGTAAAAGAGCCTATTGGCAGATTTACAAACATAAATATTTATAGGTTGGGAGGAGAATGTGACAGGAAGGACAGCGTGAGTGTGGAAGGGAAATTCTCTGCCGTGTCGCTGTAGCCCGGACTACTATACCCCGGGACAAAGCATACTCGTGATTCCCTAATATTCTTCTCCTGCCTGTCTTACAGCTTTCTTTTCAGTTCTGCTGCTCTTCTTTCTTTTCAGTTCTGAAGCTTTTAAACTTTTCTCTCTCTCACACACACACACACACACACACTCACAGAAAGAATGAGAGAGTGTTGAATGTGACTCTGTACTCCAGTGATACACACTGAAAAGATTATAGACTATTTTTTTCTTCTTTTCTTTCTTTCCTTTGTGTGTGTGTGTGTGTGTGTGTGTGTGTGTGAAAGTGGGGCTCACTGAGACAATCTAAGGACAGATTAAGCTTTTCACCTAGTAGGGAGATGATAGTGCAGAACATGGCTTATGTAATGACCTTTTTTTTTCTCTGTCTCTGTTTCTGTAGAAATAATTGAGTTACGTGTTCAGACCCCCATCAGAGGCGAACCTGAGCATGCATTAAACATTTCCAACACATCTTCTGTCCTCTTCTCTTCTCCTCTCTTCTGCCGCGCGACCGGACACTCAACTCGTAATTGTGATACCTGTTTTGTCACGGGCGAGAAGCAAAAAGCCTTTATAATGTGTTGCGTGTGTGCGTGTGCACACGCTCATGCTCATGCACACACGCACTCAGCGCCCCCCCCCCCCCCTCCCCCACCCCCACTCCAATGAATGTGTTATGACTTGAGGCTTTGAATTGGTTGGAATTCTGTGCAGTTCCTAGTACGGCAGTGCTTGGGCAGTGTGTATGAGAGAGTCATTTTTCTCCATAGGAATACGGTGACAGCAGACCACATGCCCCGGGGTTATTGTAATGATGTCATTAAATCGCCGCGTACAGCAGTTGGACGGAAACCTGGGTCAGGCGTGGATATCACGCACTTGAATGATTGGCCTTGTCCTAATATTCATAAAACACTCTATTTTACTTGACACCTGGTCCTCTTCAACATTTACCTAAATGGACTGAGTGGGTGAAAGCTTTATGCGGAAGATTCCCCACCCGTACAGCGGCACAGTGGACGTCTCCTCTGTATTGCTTTGGCTTTTTACCCCCCATTCCAGTGAGAGCATAAAGAACAGAAAGCCTCTTTAATAGATTTGGGATACAGCCAAAGAAGCAATTACTTTAAATAAGTATTTAATCAGAGTGAGAAGGTAGGTAGGTGGGTGGGTGGGTGAGCGGGGGGGGGGGGGGGGGGGTGCTTTTTGGCCTGTCTCTGGTTTCTCTCGGTTTCTCTGTTTTAAAACACCCCCTGTTCATCACTTCCAAACCATTAAGGGTCAAAAAAAAGAAAAAAGAAAAGGATGTGATATAAACATTATCATTACCATCTCTCTCTCTCTCTCTCTCTCTCTCTCTCTCACTCCTTCAGGCCAAGACGCTCGGGGCAGTCGTGTCCCTGCTGATAAATGGAACGCGGCTCGGAGGAAATGGAAGACTTCCCTTTTCATCTGCTCTCTGGAATGTTCTGGAATTAATCATATATAGCACATTT
Source organism: Chanos chanos (assembly GCF_902362185.1). Classification (NCBI taxonomy): domain Eukaryota; kingdom Metazoa; phylum Chordata; class Actinopteri; order Gonorynchiformes; family Chanidae; genus Chanos; species Chanos chanos. Next base: position 3,685,855 of record NC_044499.1, read on the forward strand.
TCTCCACCGTCTCTCTCTAAGTGTGTTGTAGGAGGACAGTGTACGGACTGGAAGTTGATGGTGTACCAGAACGTACACTGGAGCGTCAGTTTCCCCAGTGGTCATTGCTTATGTAACCTCAAGACTGGTTGAGTGTGTAGGTATCCAATTCTCAAATGATTCATATTGCAGGAGTTTGGGACGAAAAAGAAATGACTCTGAAAACAAAATGATCTGAAGTCTACTGCAGGGGTCCAGAAAAAGACTTAAACAGAACCTATTTTACTAAAATGTAAAATCATAAACGGCAAAACAACTATGATTTTCCAGCAGAGAAATCAAGGCTTTGGATTTTTTTTTTCCTTTATTCTTTTTCTTTCTTTTTTTTTTTTTTTTTAAGAAAGAGAAGACTGGAAATTTGATGAAAACTTAGCTGAGTCTTAACATTTGCTTTGAGAAAAAAAAAAAAAAAAGACCATGTTTTTTTGCTCTCGCTACAGTTGTATCTGATCTGCAGTTTGATTGACAGTGGCTTTTTCGACGTTGCCACGGTTGCAGAAGGTGAATGTGGGCACTGGCTTGGGTTTGCTCTGCATGGCTGCACATATTAAGGCATTCAGACGTTGTTTACCTAACGATTTCTCCTGTTATCTCCAGGTTTCAAGGTCTCCGCGGTGGAAACTCAATGACCGATCATTCCGGCAGGTTCCCCGCATCAGATACTGCGTCCTTGTCGGCTGGCTTCGGAATATCCGGCGAACATCTGTCGCCGGGCAAAAGACTGTATCATCTCCTTGGTAACCTCACACAATGACACGTTCGATGAATCAACAGCAATCACGGAATCATTTTAAAAATCAGTGCAGCAAAGCCCTTGGTAAAACCGCTTGGTCTCGTAGATGCAGCGCCGAAATGCTACGGTGATCGTCTAATCTCAAAAAAAAAAAAAGAAAATCACCAGCCAGTGAGGGAGGGAAGACATCACTGGTCATTTACTTTGTCTCTAAAGCAATTCAATGAAATTTAACATAATTTAGTGACATTCAGTACGGTTTAACTAATTTTTTTCTTCATAGTACTGTTAACAAACAACCAGCATAGTAACTGTAAGTGTATCAGCAGAACTCTGAGCTAAAGCTTCTATGTAGAAATCTTTGTGAGATCTCTGTAAATCCAAATTGTACTGACCCGTGCCCATTCATATTGACTTTATTAGCAAATTTAGCTGCTGCTGAATGCAAAATGCTTCCCTGTAAGCTCATGCTAATACGCTAATACCACGGCACTTGGGGTTTATCCGCGTAACATTACGCTAGTGAAGCACATAACTGAAGTGTGGATATCTGGTGGATCTAGGAAGGAAAGAAACCAGAGAGAGAGAGAGAGAGAGAGCGGTAGCATTCTGGACTTTTCTGGGGTTTTTTTTTTTTGTTTTGTTTTGTATTTTGTTATAAGGCTTGTCGGTCTCCCCCTGCAGAGGTAGTCTGTGTCCAGTTTAGCTGTGTTGTACTACTGTTCTGGTTTTTTATTTGGAAAAGTAAAAGCTGTTCCCACACCATGACTTCAGGGCAGTGTCTGCTCATGATTGGATATGGCAGCTGTTAAAGAGAGTGACTCTGTGTGTATGTGTGTGAGTGTGTATGTGTGTGAGTGTGTGTGTGTGTGTGCGTGCGTGCGTGCGTGCGTGCGTTACTGAGCACACTAGCATGTGGGAGAGAAAGCCAGAGGCTTTTATACGCTAAAAACTGTTGACTGCAGTTTGGCCACATATCTTTAGAGATGTAATTACCCAGAACATTCAAAACAAACAAGGAGGAAATACACTTTTATGAGTAAAAAAAAAAAAAAAAAAAAAAAAAAAAGGGAATGTGAGAGATGTATCTGTTTTTTAAACACACACACACACACACACACACTCAGAGAGAAACAGAAAGAGAGACAGAGAGAGAGGGGTGAAAAGGTATTATCATATAAATGGAGTGTGTTGTTTTTTGTTGTTTTTTTTTTGTACAAATCAGACATTGAGTTTGTGTGTGTGTGTGTGTGTGTGTGAAGACATCCATCGCCCTTGGCAGAAGACGAAGAGCATGTTTAGCAGGATTCTTAGCGTAACGCTAAGGGTATCACGACCTCTGTTGCCTCCGCCGAGCCTGGTAATGTCTGTGCACACTTTATGGACTGAGCAGTGCCATAACTACTGCTCCGGCCGCGGACGGCTGACGGAGCTTTTTATCACAACCAGGAGGAGGAGGAGGAGGAGAAGGAGGAGGAGGAGAACCGTGTCTCTGTAAAGCTAGCGTCTGGCCTCAGTGAAGACATGAAGAGGCATGTTGAGAAGATGAAGCGTTTAAAAAGTCTGCTGTTTTGTTCTCCACGACATAAAACGAGGAGAGGGCGTCCGTCAGCAAAGACAGAAGCTCTGGCACTCCGGCGGGTGTGTGTGTGTGTGTGTGTGTGTGTGTGTTTGGGGATTGATGAGTGAGAACAAAGCAGTAGAGATGGGTGTCTTTCATGGGGAGAGCATGAGAGGAGAGGCTTTAATGCAGTAACCAGAGAATCTTTTTTTTTTGTTGTTTTTTTCAGGCCCACACTAATGATATGGTCCCTGCCGCTGGGTAAAGAGCATCCCTGCTGTGACCGTCTCACATGCACTGATCACCCCCATGCTACACTCTCACTTCACAACATCTGATCAGAGAGACTGGGTGTGTGTCCGTGTGTGTGTGTGTGTGTGTGTGAGTGCACACATGAACATGGATGTCTCTTCATGTATGTATGGTGTGTGTATATGCAGACCTGTGTGTGTGTGTTCACATGAACATGGATGTCTCTTCATGTATGTATGGTGTGTGTAAGTGCAGACCTGTGTGTGTGTATGTGTGTGTGTGTGTGTGTTCAGACACGACCATGGATGTCTCTTCATATATGTATGGTGTGTGTGTGTGAGTGTGTGCGCGTCTGTTTGTGCATGTGTAGGTGTGATCCCTGTATCTTTACTGCTATAAAGGAAAACCAGAGAGATGTATCTATCATTGACCTTCCCACACGTTGGAGCAGGATGTCGGGTGTGGGTGACATGACTTCATTAACTCCCTGCTCTAACCATATCTCAGGCGGTAGAGTTAGAGTTATCTCCTTTAGCCAAATGTGGAGATTCCATCGGGACCCCACATCACCGGTTTCCTGACGGAGAACCTTTAAACCATGGTTTTATGCCCATGAATCATTCTGAATGCTTAGAATGCAGAACTCTGTGCGGTTCTAGGTGTGAATGAGTGAAATGAGGAAGGCCCTGCTGTGTTTGGAAGTGGAAGAGACATCAAAGCTGTGATATTTCAGATGGAAGTGGTTTTGGGCGCGGTGCCCGACGGCAGTGTGCCCGTTCAGCCTTGTAAACCTCACCATCTTACGCAGATGAATTCCCACAGTGACTTGCCCACAACGTTCATTCCGCCGCCCCCCCCCCCCCCCCTCCCCTTTTATAAAGTTAAATTTGGTGCAGAATGAAATCTGTGATAAAGTGACACTCTCTTTGAAAATATGTACAGTGCTCTGACCGCTTGCAGTTGGAGGTTTTATTTTTCAAGGTTTTTCGTTTGCGGTTCATTTCAGAAACACCTGTCACATCAGCATTCTAACGACCAGAGAAATTCGTTTAGACATACTGTCCCAGACCTCAGCCTCTTGCCTCACATTATTCCATTACGTTTTAGAAACAATACAATATGTTACAACGCTAACGTAATATTTCTAAAAGAAATCCTCTTGCCCCCAAAACCCTCCCCTTTCTTTTTCTGTTTCCTGTGTTACCCCACAGTAGCAGAGTCAGGCTTTCTCTCTCTCTCTCTCGCTCTCTCTCTCTCTCTCTCTCTCTCATTAGTGCTGTGTCTGTATGTGTCATCACTGGGCAGCAGATTTCTGTTCAAACATCGAGGTAACTTTCCCGTTAGGCTGGCCAGCGGCGCATTACAGAGAAAAGTAGGAAAAATGCTGGAACAACAAAGCTGTTACTGACCAATTAAGCTCTTTCCCTCCCCGTTCTGCCGATCCAGCACATTCCAGCAGCTGAAGGTTGGCCCCTAATTAGAGCACCTCTCTCTCTCTCTCTCCACCGTCTGAAAGCACAGCATGAACCCTGAAATATTTAGATATCAGGAAAAGCCAGGGAGGCTGCAGGATTTTAAAACAGGCGAGAGAGTCCTGTGTGTGTTTCTCTCTTTCTGTGTGTGTGTGTGTGTGTGTTTGAGCTTAAAATAATAAGGAGAGGAAAATGGACAGAGGGTGTTAATGACTATAATTTGAGGCAGTTTGTGATGCATAAAAAACAGGGTAGAATTTTTCTTCTTTTTTTTTTTTTCTTTTTCTCTTTTTGAATTGCAGGATTTTTAAAGGCCTTGTATCTTTAGCTGTATGGTGACAATGACCCCGTAAGATGGTTTCAAAGAGTGGTGAGAAGCAGTTAGCATTCTGATTCCAGGAGGGGAAAAGTCATTTGACCAAATGGTTTTTGGTCATTTATACTACTTGTCAACCGCCACAGTTACGATGACATCTGGAACATTCTATTGAGTCACAGAATGAAGTCCACCGACTTATAAAAGTCAACTTAAAGCACGAGGGACAGTGGTCATGTATCTCCTCTTTAGCCTGTGTTTGTGCCTGGGTTTCATGTCGAGACAGATCGTGCTATCCTGGTTTCTGAGTGTCTGACTCGTGTATGGATATTTAAACTGAGGTATTTGACCAGTGAAGTGAGATTAGGTCGCTGAATTCACTGTTTTTGCTCATTAAGATGCCACAGATGGTACATTTGAAGTCAGGAGGGGAAAAAAAGAGCGATTAAACATGACAATTAAGCATTCTATCACGTGTTCCTCCTTATCCTTTGGAGCACTTGTTTGATTTCAGTATGTAGCATTTGAATACAGATCCATAATGCTTTTGTCTGTATCTTTCAGCGATTTTAATGACTGTTACAGAGCAAATCTGCCAGAGTCGAATTAAAACTACACTTCTAATACACATCAGCATTTACTGAGTAAAGGCAGTTACCAAAGAACTGGGGACCAGCCATCTCTTTCAAGTCATGGGAAGGATATGAGTAGTCAATTCTGTAATGAACTCAGCTCCAGGGAAAAACACTTGCAAAATTACTGTGTAGGGTATCTTTTTCAGCGACAAGATAGACAGATAAATAGATAGTTAGATAGATAGATAGATAGATAGATAGATAGATAGATAGATAGATAGATAGATAGATAGATAGATAGATAGATAGATAGATGAGGAGTGAACAGACTGCGATATGTGTTCTTTGAGTCGTGCGTTTTTTGACCTTAACATTTTGCTGACTCTCACCACAGGCCGCTGTGTAAAGATTAATATTGTCTTTATGTCAACCAGCCTCTTCCTTTCTCTCCTCTCTCTCCTCCAGTCTTCTCCCTCCGCTTCTGCAGTCTCCCTCACTGAGTATTATTTAATGAGAGTCAGAGAAGAGAGAGAGAGGAAAAGGGGGAAAAAAGGAGAGAGAGACCTTGTTGTTCTCTGCTTTGTTTCTTCCCACAGAAACAGTCAAAGGCTATTGATTGGAACCTGGTGTTTCTTCTCTATATCCACGCTTGAAGAAAAAGAAACAAAAAAAAACAAACAACATCAACAATAACAAAAAAAAAAACAAAACATGAGAAGCTACATTTTCTCATTGGTGTCAGAGCACAATGAGGGACCCACTCCGCTGAAGACAGCTCTCAGAGTGACACCACCAACGCTAATGGAGATGAGAGTGAGAGTTTACTTACTAAAACACTCAATTATGAAAAGTATTCCGTTCAATTTACTGCCTGTATATTGTTTTAATACTACACAGCAAATTAACACTACAAGAGTGTATGGTGGCGCATCATGGTGCAGTATAGGTAAGCACTGAGTCAAAGGTCAAAGTGTACACCGCAGAGAACATACTCAAAGGTTAGCCCACACTGAAGTCAAAGGTTAGATCGCAATAAACGGTCAAAGTTTATATTACACTGAACAGTCAAAGGGTAGCCCACACTGAACAGTCAAAGGTTAGATCGCAATAAACGGTCAAAGTTTATATTACACTGAACAATCAAAGGTTAGCCAGCACTGAACAATCAAAGGTTAGATCACAACGAACAGTCAAAGATTGGACTACACCGAACAGTCAAAGGTTAGATCATAAAGAACAGTCAAAGGTTGGATCGCAATAAACGGTCAAAGTTTATATTACACTGAACAGTCAAAGATTAAATTACAATGAACAGTCAAAGTTTAGACTACACTGAACAGTCAAAGATGACGCCACACTGAACAGTCAAAGGTTAGATTACAATGAACAGTCAAACGGAACAGTCAAGTTATACCAGACTGGAGAGTTAAAGGTTAGATCACACTGGAAAAGTTTTCATAGAGAGGAGAAAGCTATGTGGATGGATACTGAAGCACATTTGTCACTGAGCAGTGAAAGACCACCCAGTGCCTGTAAAGAATCACATTTGGATATCTGAGAAATGATATCCTCTGATATGTGGGTTAATAACTGTTATCAGGGTGAACCTTACATTTTGAGGTAAAATTCAATGATGAATAGGCCTTGCTAAAACAGAAATCACACTTGCATTAGTGACAGTACCAAGGAAGATTCCTTGTCCTTTCTCTCTCTCTCTTGTTCTCTCTCTGCTTTTCCCTCTTTCTCTCTCACATACACACACACACACACACACACACACACTCTCTCTGTCACTGTTAATGGATCTGCATGTGCTGCATTACAATGTCTTTGTGAATTCTAACCCCTTAAACGGCAGAGGAAAATCTGACCCAGCAATTTAAAAGCTCACTGCGGCTCCGAAACAATTTTCATTTACAGCTCATGCGGGAGAAATTAATAACATGAATTAATCTGACCGCCAGCCCAACTCAATGGCACAGGAGCAGGTTGGCTCCATGCTGAGGCTAATTTTTCCCTGTATGCTATCAATGTAACATAATAAATCTGTACCATTTATTAACTGTAACTTATACTATGTTAATGGAACACACCACATTCCAGCACTTTCCAATGTCTAATAACGTTTTCAGAGCGCTTCTGCAGTTTGCTAGCATTCGCTCGTCAGCAGTACTGATGAAATGACGCACAAGTAAGGACGAGCGTTGATGCCAACCTTTGCGCGGTCCGTATGAAAGACAACTGTCGTCACGACGGACTTTGTTTGTTTTGAATATGAAAATTCAAAAACTTCCACCTGACAAACAAGACAATGTTAATCTGTTACCTAATTGTGGATTAATTATGCCATAAATCACTCTGTGGTTGACAGCAACGTGCAATTATCAAAGTCACGCATGGAAGCGCGGGACCATCCATTCTGCATATTCTGTCAAGAGACCCAGATTCATCAACCCGTTCCTCCATACCACCGTGTTACTGAGACAAAAACAACACACCTCGTCTGTAGCATTAATGTCTTTTAAAATGATACAATTATATTTAAAAAAAATCCCCGTACCAATCCACTCTTAATAATAAAGTTTTGCTTTTGCCCGGCAGCCTAGAGACCATCATCATATAAGGAAGGTTTTGTTTTTGTTTTTGTCATTTCTACTTTGAATCTTTATCAGATCTCAGAATTCAGATCTCAAAGTTTTGAACACTGTGAAGGCCATATCAGTCAGAGAGTAAAAAAAAGAAAAAGAAAAAAAAAAGAGAGAAAACAGCTTTCAAATATTCTGTGTGAATACCCAGTGACAATTGTCTCATGTTTCATTAACACTGGCTATTAAATGGCCAAATGAAAGATTACCCTGTGAGGAGACTGAAACGAAAGTTACTCTACAAGTCCATTATAAAAAAAATAACTGACAGAGAGAGTGGAACTGCCTCACAGCTCTGGAGGCTGTCACACTTCGCAGCAGATTGCTTTTCCGTAATTATATTTGAGTCAAGAGATTTAAAAGAAAAAAAAAATGCTTTGCTTTATCTGAGAGGTGATTACAGTGGAGACTAGAATATTGAAATTGTTTGTGTCTCAAAATCTTGCCTCGAACAGAAACAGTAATTTTTTTTTTTTTCATAGACCTCTCACATTCTTTAACAAGTCACAAAAACCAGAAATGTCTTGAAACATTCTGCAGTAGTGTTTTGTTTTATTTTTTTCTGTTTGGTTAGGAAAAGAATAAATCATAGCTTTAGAAATGAAAATCAGGTGTTTAAATCAAAACAGGAAAAAAAATATACCCTCAACAACAACTGCGAATTACGTTAAATGTTATCAAAGGTTTCAATTGACCTGCTTGGAAGTAAGAGATGAGACATTCCATTAAATGAATCAGAAATCATTTGCGTTCAGAACGCCTCTTCACATTCGAGTGGAAAAAAAACCCAACAAAAAACGATCTTTCAAGCCATCTCTCCTTGATTATGCGCAGCCTTAAAGATGGGTCTTTCTGATGTATTGTACATCTGCGCTAATGACTTTGATTGAACACTGTGGCTTTTTCTTTGCTTGGCTTTAACTCACAGTTTATGGCTTCTGAAATGCAGTCGTCAACTGTTTGCTGCTGGGTTTTGCTTGCAGTTCTGTGGAACTGTCTGATTCAAATGGACCTCTAAAACAAGCTTGTTAATTGCAGGAAAGGTTTTATGACTGCCAGTCACCGCTGTTTGCAGTGCTGCTGAGTTTTGACTGAAGCCACAACAAAAATTAGTTTTCTTTTTTTTTCTTTTCTTTTCTTTTTTTAAAGGATGGGTGAAATTTGACACAGCTAATGGGGAAAAACAACAACAGCAACAAACAATATCAATTAACAAGTGAAGTAGGTTACTGTATATTCTATTCTGGAATTTTCTACGTAATCATAAAATAAAACACGGACATCAGAGACAGAACGGAAAACCATATCTAACAGTGGCAGCTTCACCCACTAATGCTGGGGAATTCATCAGCGCCCATGTCAGGAGCCATAGACGCCCTGTATGTAGACTATAAATAGACCAACCTGGCGACACACGCTGGCGGTGAGGGTAAGCGTTATCCTGTGGCGCGTTACAGCTGTTAAGTTTTGCTCGCTGAAGTGTTGTGATGAAGTAATTATGTTTGGGGAGGCATCGCAAACATTAAACTAAAACGTCCCCTGGCTTCCTACGCCTTAAATATGTCAGCAGAAGACATCAAGAACTGTTTGGAATGCATTAGGATAACTTACTGAGGCGTAATCCTGACGTATGAAACGGGCGCGACAACAAACTTTCATCTGAGAGTGGTGTCATCCTAATGTGACGTGGAAGAGTTTTGGAAGATTTAGGCTTTAAAAAAAAAAAAAAAAAGGCTGGTGAACTTCGTACACTACAATCTGCTGACTTGCTGACATTCCTCTCCCGCAGTGTGTGTGTGTGTGTGTGTGTGTGTGTCTGCGTGAGATCATCAGTCAGTTCTTTGGTTTAAGGCCGTGAACTTTGAGTAATCTCTTCACTGTTCTTAGTAGAAGCTTTCCTTTTACACTGATCTGAAGTCAGATCCTCCAACCTGAATCCAAACTTGGGAGAAGTGAAATGAATGGCAAAAAGGACATTCTCTCTCTCTCTCTCTCTCTCTCTCTCTCTCTCTCTTTCTCTATCTCTCTCTTTTGTTCAGAGTACAAAAACTCTGTGACTCACTAAATTAGCACATAGGAGTGCGCTCTTGCTCTGGTCCTTGTTTATACAGAGCACAGAGTCCATCTGGGTCCATCTGCCCACAACTGATCATTAAATAGCATTCAGCTTTTAATGCTTTCAAAAGCCAGTCTTCAGTGAGGGCCTCAGTGAAAGTGCAGCCGTGCTGACAGAGTTTCTGAAACTGTTCTGTGGGTGAACCCAAACACAGGAGCTAGATAGGGACAAAGCTAACAGCTTGTCTCCACAGACTCCATGCTCGTTTCACTGATAGTTCCTTCAGGTTATGTTTACTTGTTGTTTACGTTGCCGTTTGGTTTCCAAATGTTGATTTCTTAATGCACAGAAGAAGAAAAAACCATTAAGATGAAATGAAATCACACTGATATATTAGAAGTGTGTGTGTGCGTGTGTGTGTGTGTGTGTGTGTGTTTTCATAGTATCTAAATAGAAAAGGATTTAAATGGCTGAAGCGTGAAAATCCTCTGAAAGACCTTGATATTTTTATCCAATTAATTTGAAAGAATTCATACACCACAGACAAGTATGTTGTGTGAGGGTGTATTGACAGAAAACACCCCCTCAAATGACCTGAAACAAATCATTATGGCACTATGAGAAAAAAAAATCACACACACACACACACACACACACAAAAACAAAACAAAAAGCTTACAACACTTAATACCTACATTTTTTTTTTCCGAGTGGGCGTAGTCGGACAGTATCCCATTACGCCGACAGTGAAAACAGGCCTCGTCCACCGCTAATGAGTAAAATCAATCTTCATACAGTGAAAAGATGATTGAAACAGGTCAGACGGAAAAAAAAAAACGGTTTTTGCATTCCGAGCGTGAAGGCTTTTTTATAAAGGTTATTACGGAGGTCCTCCTGAAACTCTGAGAGGACACTGTATACACCTGTCACTTGGACTGGAAAACAGCAAATCAATTATTCAGAATAATCACCATCACTGGCCTTTCAGCTACCTTTCCTCTCCCAGTGCTCCGTTTTATAGGGCAATTGTCATTGTCTCTTAGCCAACCGTTGAACGTGTTAATAATTTTGACATTGTTGTGTTAAGAACAACTCGTTCCAATATCCGTGACGATGCCTGTTAAACTCTCCCCTTTCCGCGTCTATAAACAGGGATGATGACTGAGGAATGATTCCCAATAAATGCGGTGGATTTGAACGCGGTTACAGAAAGGATCCTGTTTTACCCTCACTTTTAATTTTTTTCTTTTTTTTGTTTTTGTTTTTTTTTTTCCCTAAAATAGACTGCAGTATGTGTACTGAAGTAGGTGGTTCTTCTTCCATCTACACAGACAGGTTTTTTTTTTCTCTCTCTGTAGAAATGCTATGCTACTGAATGATAAAAAATGACCAAAAAGAGCTTGTGATAAGGTTTGGGTTTTTCGATGCAGTTCCTCCATTAATGAAGATAAATGGCAAAAATGATCTCACATTTAATCTGAAAAATCAAGCGGTTTCCAAGGGGACAAAGGCACAGTCTAACAGCCAAACGGTTTTCTTAAATTTGAGAATCTTTTCTTAAATTTGAGAATCTTTGTGTGTGTGTTGGAGTGTGTGTGTGTGAGAGAGAGAGAGAGAGAGAGAGCGAGAGGCAGAGGAGACAAACAAGTTCTGCCACAGTGGCTTAAGAGAGTTTCGGCGGTATGGAGGTCAGCGTTAAGAGGGCCGCCGTCTCGCCCTACGTGTTTGATATCTAATCGATAAATAATCTCTCAGTGTGGATTTGCTCCACCAACCCTCCATCCATCAAACCCAGCACCTGTTTTATCTCTCGCCGGGGGGCCAGCAGGGAGACCATTTGCATGACACTGTTTGACCTCTGCGATACAGTTTATCTCAACTGTGACCCGAGCGAAACATCATCTCGCAAACAGCTCACACGTACCGTACGCGCACACAACCCTATACGCGTATGACAGACCGCTACAGACATCCACGTGCTTCCCAAACTCTGTGTCTGAAGGCCTTTGAACACAGACAGAGAGCGAGAGTCTGTACTTTCTCTCTGAGCTCCAGAGTTTGTGGCTAAACCTTTTTTTTTATTTTTCTCTCCGTGTCCCTACACCCCTCGTCACCGAATCTTGCGGCTGTTGAAAAGGGCTACGAACATCACAGAGAAATTTAGTTTCGACGATTCTTTTCTTATTTTCTCTCCAAATTTAGAATGTCCAATTACTCGCAGTTTTGTAAATTGGTATTCTCCCTTGCGGCCGAAACCGTTAGAAGTCCAGGAGTGAGGCGAATGTGTGCTTGCTCTGGCACGTGCAAAACAAAACTCTGTCTTTCTCTATTTTTTTTTCCTCGTTACTGACTGCAGTCTACTGTTAAGCAATAAATTGCACCTGGAGGGGAGTGCTTTTTATTTAAGGCTTCTATGCAGCTCTATTGGCACCAGCCTGTAGGAGGTCATAGGCCCTGGTACATGACTATAGGTGGTCATAGGCCCTGGTACCTGACTGTCAGTGGTCATAAGCCCTGGTACCTGACTGTCAATGGTCATAAGCCCTGGTACCATACTGTCAGTGGTCATAAGCCCTGGTGCCTGACTGTCAATGGTCATAAGCCCTGGTACCATACTGTCAGTGGTCATAAGCCCTGGTACCATACTGTCAGTAGTCATAAGCCCAGGTACCAGACTGTCAGTGGTCATAAGCCCAGGTACCAGACTGTCAGTGGTCATAAGCCCTGGTACCTGACTGTCAGTGGTTACCGTTGAGCAACCTGGGGGAGAATGACCCCTACCTCTCTGACACACTTGCCTTCAGCCCCCAGACGCGTGAGCCGAGAGGAACTTTAAAGAGATGATGTATTGGTACGTGTGGTGCAACAGAGGAACGGTCAAACTCCAACCTTCCACTCAAACGCCCATCAATTCAAATTACAGTGTTCCAGAAACCATGGCATGTTTGTAAAATCTAAACAATGAGTTAGATTTACATGAACAAACGATATGTGTTCTGACTTTTTTTTTTTTTAACCATCTCACCCCATCCCATGTTTTCACACAGCGTGGAATTTTTCCATTGGCTTATTCATATTTGTTTCATTTTATGTAAAAAAAGAAAAGCAAAAAAAAAAAAAAAAACACAAAAAAAAAAAAACAAAACCCCCACAGTTTTGGGAGAAATACTGAAGATGGATTCAGACCACACACGCACACTCACACTCGCAGTCACACTCAACCTTACTCTCTCAAAATAAAGAGAAGTCGGCCAGGGGGTGTATTTAGAGTCTTAATACACAAGCGACTCTCTCAAGTGCTTATGATAAA
>NC_044499.1:3708813-3718813 GCF_902362185.1 Chanos chanos
ACCTTCTTCTTTCTCTCTTTCCTTCTCTCTTTCTATTTTTTATCTTCTCTCTCTCTCTCCCTCTCTCTCTCTCTCTGTCTCTCTCTCCCTCTCTCTCTCTCTGTCTCTCTCTCAGCCTCCGCCTCACATGCAGTATATTCACTGTGATCACGTTTGACGTTCAGCTGCTAAATCAACTGGGTCTCCACAGTGGCAGAGTTGGACTGATTCCTTCTGATGCCACTGACAGAACGGATGCGCCCCCCCCCCCCCCCCCCCTCCCCAGCCTCTCCCATACAGCCCACCTATACCTTTCCCCTTCATCTCTCTTTCCCTCTCCTCCGCCTCCTCCTCCACCTCCTCCCGTGGTACTCCTCTCTTTGGAGAGTTCCTCTCTGACTAAACGGAAGCCGAGGGCTCATCCGTAAAGCCCTGTGTCTCTCCGCGGTCCTGTCACGTGCGAGTGCGAGTGCGAATGTGTGTTCTCGGGCCTGATTGGTGTGACAAGTCCATTAGGGGAAGAAGGGCTGATTACACTGTGCCTGGCTGGTGCAGCGGTATGCGTGGTGTGACAGGCACGCGGAGAAAACGGCGCCTCTCCTCTACACAGCCCCTGTCAGCTTTGACTCAAAGCCAGGATGTAGATGGTGAGCAGGATGGCTTTTTTTCTGCTTGAATGAGAGAAAGAGAGAGAGAGAGAGATAGAGGGGGAAGACATGTCAGTCATCTGATGTTGTTCACGCCCCCTGTTGTTGCCGAGGCGACTCCGTCTCAGGCTGTGCATCTGTATGTTGACTGATCGGTCACACACGTCGCCCGACGCCGTGACAACAGATAGCGCGACAGATCGCATTCATCAGGTTCTAAGCTTTAATGTGAGAGGGCTGTGGGTGTGGCCACTGGGTATGCGTGTAGGAGTTCTCCACTTCCTTTCATTCAACCTTATCCATTTCGATTTATCAGCATATATTGTTTTTGTTTTCTGTTTTTTTTTTCCCCTCCTATTTTGGGCTCTTTGCTCTGGATCTGGAATTGGACAGTTTTCTGAATCACAAATCCCGAGGAGAACGATGACCAATGTACGTGTGTCCCACTAAACATGTAAAGTCAGCCAACATGCTTCTTTTCACCTGTTCAGTTAACAAGAGTGCCTTCGGGAACACGCATGCACCCCTAACTGTTAGAGGTGTTCTGTGGAGAGAACACGGCCAATTACAATGCTCGTGAGGCCCAGCCCAGCCGGTCGTATGAACTCTGGAATCCTAGCAATGTTACACAGTATCATTTTCTGTCCTAGCAACATAACACAGTATTAATTACTGTCCTAACAACATGACACAGTGTAATTTATTGTCTTAGCAACTTTACACAGTGTAATTTATTGTCCTAGCAATGTTACACAGTATCAATTACTGTCCTAGCAAAGTTACACAGTGTAATTTACTGTCTTAGCAACTTTACACAGTGTAATTTACTGTCCTAGCAATGTTACACAGTATCAATTACTGTCCTAGCAATGTTACACAGTACCAATTACTGTCCTAGCAACTTTAAACAGTGTAATTTACTGTCCTAGCAATATTGCACGGTGTAATGTATTGTCCTATCAATGTTACACAGTATCAATTACTGTTGTAGCAACTTTACACAGTGTAATTTACTGTTGTAGCAGTGTTATACAGTATAATTTACTGTCTGAGCGATGTTACACAGTGTAACTTACTGTCCAAGTGATGTTAGACAGTGTAATTTATCGTTTGAGACAAAATTTTGAATTTCATCTTGGCACAGTCATCCAGACAACACCAGGTCAGGTTTTACTTTGATGAGGTTTCGCTGTTTGGATGATTTCAATTTTCTCTCCAAATAAAAAAAGAAAAAAAATTAAAAAAGAAAAGAAAGATAAGAAAAGGAAATGGTACCAGATGACATTTTCATTGTGTCACGTACCAGTTTTAATCTGCGCCTCACATAAAAATCAGATCCAGGTCGGTTCACGGTAAGCGTTGCATTAACGATGCGGTTTCCTCTTTGAGTTGGAGTCTAGCAATCTGTGACATGATTTTCATTCAAAAGGGCCTGTGTAATTTATTTTTAATTACAGCTCTTTTGCTACATTGCATTGAGACAGAGGCAGTAAGCAAAACCAATACATTTTTTTTTTCCATTTCTCCCAAGCCAGTGATCTAAAACAAATGACAAAGTCAACAGCTGAACCCCCCCCCCCAACCCCCACCACCACCCCCCAATCACCACCCCACTTCACTACAAAGCCTAACTACAAGAGTCATAAATTACAGGCATCACCAAGCAAAACCTCGGCCCAGGTTAGCATAATGGGCTGAGTATATACACACACACACACACACACACACACATACACACATTCTGTATGTGTGTATGTGTATACACACACACACACACACACACATATATATATATACACACACGCGCACACACACACACACGTTCTGTATGTCTGTATGTATGTATGCGTGTGTGTATATATATGTGTGTATATGTGTTTGTGTTTGTATATATATATATATATATATATATACACACAAACACACAAAACAATTCAGGAATGAAACAATTTATAAAGTTTTCATTATACTCAAAGCAAATCATTTTAGACAGCTATTTCAGACTGTAGTTAACGTTCAGTTTGTGACAGGAATGCAAAGGAACACAGACAGAAGCCAAGCGAGATTGATGGGGAGCGCTTAAATGCTAAGATAAAAAATGAGGCAATTTTAAAATACATACATCTAGTAAAATAGTTTATATATATGGACAATCATAGGCAATCAGACATAATGAATAATAAGAGAAGACAGATAGGCAGACAGACAGGTGGGCAGATAGACAGGTGGGCAGATAGACAGATAGATAGATAGATAGATAGATAGATAGATAGATAGATAGATAGATAGATAGATAGACAGACAAACAGACAGACAGATAGATATTCTGTGTTGATTATAATACTTTATTGCGTTATTATGAACAGCACTGGCTGCTACAGTATTCCTGATGCTCAGGATTATACAGGATCATGATTTGACTATTTTCCATAACTCAGTAGAACCTTTATATCGCTTTTTTACATGGCTTTGCTTTATCCTGTGCTCTCACCTGAGACAGTGGTACTGCTGTGCGGTAATTGGTTTGACATGGCCATGGGAACAGGCTCAGGATGGGCGGGGGAGGGGGGTAGGATGAGGCGGCGGGGGGGGGGGGGGGGTGTAGCAGACACACACAGTACTCAACCCTTACATAACAACTACAGACACAGGGCTGGATTAAAATAAACCCTATTAAACTTCAGCAAAATGTCCCCAAAACTTCTATTATGCGTCGTGCAGTCCACCTGTTACACAAATTAAGCATGTCATCAAAAGGTAACAACAAATTAGTACTTAAAAAAAAAAGAAGAAAAAGTTAAAGATTTTCTACCCATTGAGTTTTCTATCATCACGTTTAGTTTTCACTAAGACTAGGTAAACCGTTTTAGATTTGTGCAGAATTATATAATGAACTCTCTTACTGGATTTTGATAGAAATGAGCAGAGTCCACATTTTCAGCCATGTTTATTCTTGAGTATGTGGCACGAGTGTGAAGGAATTATTCTGTTTGTTGTGGAGTGGCTGAATTTTTATTTTTTTGGGGTTTCCTGGAGATGGGCGAGCTCTTGTTGATCCATAAATCACAGTGTAAATATGAGTGCGGTGAGACAAACAGAGCTTGGCAAAGCAGAGCTAATCCCTGTTTAAAATGGCAGTCTGAACAGATGAATAACCATGCACACACACGCACACACACACCCACACACACACACATATGTGTACACATGCACACACACATATACATGCATGTACGCACACACACACTCAAACGTGCATGCAGTACAGCCAAACACACACACTCACGTAATTCATATCCTTTTTTTTGTACGCATCATAAACACACAAACAGACAATCTCTACATATATTCCATTTCTCTCTCTCTCTTCAGTTTTAACCACCCTCTCTCTCTCTCTCTCTCTCTCTCTCACTCTTTGTCTTTCTCTCTTTCTGTCTGTCTCATCTTCTCTTTCCCTCTCTCTCCCTCTCTCTCTTTCTATTTCTCTCTCTCTGTCCCTCACTTTCTGTCTCTCTCTCTCTCTCTCCCTCTCCTTCTCTCTCTCTCTCTTTCTCTCCCCCTCTGTCTCTCACACTCTCTCTCTCCCTCTCCTTCTCTCTCTCTCTCTCTCTCTCTCTCTCTGTCCCTCACTCTCTCTCTCCCTCTCTCTCTTTCTATTTCTCTCTCTCTCTGTCCCTAACTTTCTGTCTTTCTCTCTCTCTTTCTCTCCCTCTCCTTCTCTCTCTCTCTCTCTCTCTCTCTGTCCCTCACTCACTCTCTCTCTCTCTCTCTCTCTCTGTCCCTCACTCACTCTCTCTCTCTCTCTCTCTTAGGCGCAGACACTTCGGCAGTCTGATCCCATTACCTTGACTCTCTGACAGGACTCATGGCCACTAACCAGTGCTGCCCTTCACAGCTCGCCAAGGTCAGAAACACTCTCTCTGTCTGATGAAAAACATGCTCAAAGAGTCTTCCTTCACCTCCTCCTCCTCCTCCTCCTCCTGCTCCTCCTCCTCTTCCTCAAAGGAGAGACCTCTTCATAGCAACTTATTAGAATAATCCATTCTGCACCCCCCCCCCCCTCACCGCTAAGCAATTAGCCAGCTTTCGAAACCCCATCAGTCAGGAAGTCAACGACTGGCACCCGCAAGCTGCGTCTCCCTTCTTATCTTTCACACTCGCTCTCTCGCTCTGTCTTCCCTCGCTTTCTTCTCTTCTTCCTCCCTTTCTTTTGTTTTCAGTCTCTCAGAACACCGCACATTAATCTTCTTCAGGCAGGGAGACTGACATGTAGGTTGGCAGAGCGGGCTTGGGTCGAGACTGTGCAGGGCATAGCTACATGCACACACACACATGCACACACACCTACACACACACATGCACGCATACACACACACATGCACACACGCACGCACACGCGCACACACACACACACACACGTAACTACATAACTCAAGTGAAGAAATACACACCCCTGTCCCTCTCTCTCTCTTCCTCTCTCTCTCTCTTTCACACACACACACACACACACACACACACACACACACAGAATCAATGAATGAATTTATTAATTCAAAACTTTTTTTGAACAGAGCTCTCTGATGAAAAGTCTGCAAAAAAAAAAATAACAGAAATGTTTTGACCCCAGTTCATTTTGATGCTGGCTAGGTTTACAGCCATTTAAATAAAGTCATATATATTTCAGCGCGATATTAGAATGCCTGCTTCTCTAGGGTCTTCATCAGAGAGAGAATATAATAAAAAGGGACAGCATAGAGCCATGAGAATTTGTCTCATCTGCCAACTCTATGGCTGGCAGTGCAGTGTTTTAAAAACTCTACAGAATCTCAATATGTCTGCACTGAATCTGCACAGTGGTTCTCATCTCATCCACTACCTCAGTCAGCTCACAGTTTTCTTCATTTAACACAACACTCCTCTTCACTGTGACAGCCAAGAAATGCCCCCGAGATGAGTAGTGTATGTCATAACTCTTAAAGCACGTTTTCTTTACTTCTCTTTTCTTTTCTTGTTTTCTCTTCTCTTTTCTTTTCTTCTTTTAATAAAGTGAGTAGTATTTGGGAAAGGGAAATTTTGAATTGTGGAAGGTATTTGTAGAGAGACCATTTTACCGTTGGGGTAAAGAGTGAGAAGAGATGACCACTAGAGGAGGGAGGTCGAAGATAAACCGGTTCACATTCTGTTGAACCAAATGGAAACAAAACAAGACCGTAACTTGTCGTCTTTCTCTGTTGCCAGGTTAACACTGAATAATGCCTGCAATCAAAGTTTAGTCTCGTACAGGTCCAGAAGTTTGAATTGCAGGTTGCCTAGGGTCATGAGGAAGGCCATTGACCTTTGACCCATGTGTTGATCATGATTGCTCTTCTTCCTGCTGAACACTATTCGCTCAACACCAGTCACCTCTGTAACTGCACAACTGTGTAACTTTGTAACTTTATAACTTGATTATAAACTTGATTATATCGACTAAAGTCACATGACTAGCACTTTCCACCAAGCTTGTTACACTGCTGCTGTGCAATGCTTAGTTTGAAGACAAACAAACAAAAAAATAATAGATAGATAGACAGACAGACAGACAGACAGACAGACTGACAGATAGATAGATAGATAGATAGATAGATAGATAGATAGATAGATAGATCGATCTAAGGTGTGAGAGGAGCTACATGCCACTCTGACACCCCTGATTGAAGTGATCGCGATGGGGACAGGAGGCCCATGGGTCATGGGTCAGATCATGAGTAACTGGAGTAACTGGTTGACCAAATGTGGAGAAAAAAGGGACCAGTGCACTCACAGAGGCTCCATCTGCTCCTCTGTGAGTGAACCACTGGCCCCAGTCCTAACATTCTACTGAGGCACATGGAGACCAGCTCGACTCAAAGCTCCTTTGAAGACAGTTAGAGCTACAGTCACTGGAGAGAACTAAGTGTCTGCAAGGCAAAAATCTGTTTGTTTTGATTTCGTGTTGTCTTCAGAGCTGGTATCCCTGCCGCCCCTAACCCCACCCCCCCCCCCCGCCCCACACCCCCCCGCCAAAAAAAAAAAAGCAATTATGTGGAAAATCTGGTGGTTTTATGTCTGATCAGTCGTAAATACATCATAAATCAAAAGAGAAAAAAAATGAAGAATTCTGAGGAAAATCTCAACTTTTCTAAAACTTTTTTTTTTCTTTTTCTGTTTTTTTTTTTCAACTTTTCTGTTTTTCTTTTTTCTCTTCTTTTCTGTTTTTTTTTCTTTTTCTGTTTTTCCAACTTTGAAGGTCTGCTGAATATTTCGAAACATGACAGTGGAGAATTGATGAAACTCATCCAAATGTAGCTCATCCAAAACACAAAAGCCGTCCAATCCAAAATAACCAAACAAAACAGAACCAAAAAAAAAAAAAAAAAAAAAAGTAATGAATTCACTTCTATAACAATAAAAAAAATGAACATAGCAACAGATAAACGCTGTAAACATTGAATTTGCCCAAGTTCTTTGATTGAAGTTTAATAGTTTTATACTATTGCACATCACTCATCTCACACACAGCAGAAGGCTACATCAAAGTGAAGGTAATCGTATGCAAAATGCAAAGCCACAAATCCTTCAGCAAAAACAAATAAAAAACAAACAAACAAACAAACAAACAAACAAATAAATAAAACATCAGACCTCTCCAAAA
This sequence comes from Chanos chanos, assembly GCF_902362185.1. Taxonomy (NCBI): domain Eukaryota; kingdom Metazoa; phylum Chordata; class Actinopteri; order Gonorynchiformes; family Chanidae; genus Chanos; species Chanos chanos. The sequence continues at coordinate 3,716,113 of NC_044499.1, forward strand.
AGTCCTTGAGGTTTTTTTTGTTTTGTTTTTGTCCACTGTCATTGGCTCAGTGTTAGGTTAGCAGAGGAGCAATGGATATTATGGTGATGATGTGTCCCCAGTGGTCGTTACATTAAAATCAATAGCACCTCATTAGCATGGTAGCCTCTGCCTGGTAGCTTGGCATCACTTCTGTTGTTTCTCTGGGATAGAAAAAAATAAAAACCAAAAAAAAAACAAAGAGTAGAACAAAAAAGGCTTTGGCAAAGCTTGCTTGTTAAGTCTGAAAAATGCAGCCTAAATCACCATTCTCAGGGTGGTTCCCTTTCAGATCCAAAATAACCACAACTCATTTACGATGCAGGTGTTGTTTTCTAACAAAGGAAAGGTATTAACATTGGCATTAAAATACAACATTTACAATAACACTTACATGAAGAGCACTTGAACTGTTAACAGCATCTTATGGGTTCTGCGAGCGTGATATGCTAGCGCTATGTGGCTATTGCTAAAGTGGCTAAAGTTAATCAGTGTAGGCCTACTGCGACATTTACTAGCTAGTTTCCTTGTGTGCTGAATATATAATGTTCCCTCCAACCATTCATTTAACACAATAAAGTGAAAGTATAGCGGCTAATTAGATTTGTTTGGCGTTTCTCCATTTATGAAGTCATCAGTATTAATGAGCTGCATGTCCACACTAGAAGGATTAGCTTTGGATTCGATTAGCCAGCGGTTCAGTCGGCGGAAAGTTGACGGCTGGAGAAATTTTGCTTGAGCAACCATATATTTTAATATCACTGTTTCAACAAAATCAACTTGATTAATATTTTGCTGACTCTTTGATTTATTAATTTCATCTGTCTCTTAATGAAGTCTAATGACATGCTAACACATGCAAACTAGAGACAGAAAAGTGAGAGTGAGAGAAAGGGAGAGAAAAAGAAAAGATGAAGGAGAGAGTTTGTTAAAAACCAAAGAGAACAAGAGACGTTGAATGTAGAGAGAAAGGGAGAGAGAACAGAAGACTAAAAAGGCAAAACCACTGAGACAGAGGCAGACCTCCACGTGACTGCTGCCTCCCCAACCAATTAAAACATCCCATTTCTACCACAGTGCAATGCGGTCCAATCTCATCCCTATTCCCTTGGGTTGGTCCCGCCCCTCTCTGTGCCTTGCATGTAGTCAGCTCCATGCCTCTGTGGTTTCTGGGCTCGGCTAAACCATGCTTTGCTCATATGATTTACTCTCTATTAGGAGATTAAAAATCAATTATGCAGGAAGCCGTGCGTGGGCGTGATTATAGCAGAGAGAGGGAAGATTCCATTCATCAGAGAAGCACTCAGCTCTGCAGCTGCACAGGCTGAATCACAGCCATCTTATAGATTAACTATGACACGCACACACGCACACATACACACACACACACATATATGTATATACACACACACACACACACACACACACACACACACACGCATACACACACACACGCACACATGCACACACACATATATATGTATACACACACACACACACTCACACACACATATATACACACACGCATGCACGCTCACACACACACACACACACACACACACACATACACACACACATGCACACATGCACGCGCACACACACACACACACGCACGCACACATGCATACACACTTATAAAACCATACACACTTAAAAAAAAACACATACACACGCACAGCCATTTTATGAATTGACTCTTTCTGTTTACACACACACACACACACACACACACACACACACACATTTAATGAGTAAACAGAAGAATAATCATTGAACCAGTCTTTGTGGAGCTGGCTATTAACTGCTGCTGATTCCTATAGCCTGGTTAAAGAATGTCTACGTTAACAGGCCTGACGATCACAGAGTGTGGCTATGAATCATTTGTGTCATGTGCACTCTTGTCTGGTACATATACCTAAGCATAGTACAGAAAACTCTACAGCACAGCAGTAACTGTGTAATCTGTGTCTCTGAAGTCACTCCCTCTATCTCTCTGTCTCTCTCTCTTTCTCTCCTCCCCCTCTCACTTCCCCCCTCTCTCTCTCTCTCTCTCTTTATATATATATACACACACATACACACAATACCCTTTATAATATGAAGAGTTGTAATATAAAGAGATTGTGGAGTTGTTTGGGGGTTCTGTTCTACAAAAGGATCCTTTAATCAATACTTCTGGCTTGTACTGATGGAGTTTCCACTCACTTTATGATTCGTACAGGAGAATGTACATGTTGAAAGACTGATCACATTCATTCATCCCTCTCTCTCTCTCTCTCTCCTCTTGTCCCAGAATCTCATCAGTTTGTTAAGGCCCTGAGGTAGATCCTCATGTTTAGGGAGAAGCAGTGTTGTAAGCTAAGGGAGTGTTACTTAATGTTTTTTTTTTTTCGTTGTGTGTGTGTGTGTGTGTGTGTGTGTGATTGCTGGGGTGTTGAAGCTGTTGGAGGTGAAATGTATGTGTGTGTGTGTGTGTGATCATTGGGGTGTAAAAGCTGCTACATTGATTTTTAAAGAGTTGCATCCGGTTCCTCAGAGAAAAGTGCTGAAGTGAGCACTGGGAAGACACACACACACACACACAGAATCATGCATACACACGCGCGTGCGCGCACACACACACACACTATCTTTCTCTCTCACTCTCTCTCTCTGACTCTCACTCTCTGTCTTTCTCTCTCTC
>NC_044499.1:3721313-3731313 GCF_902362185.1 Chanos chanos
TGTTTGAATTAAATAGTTTTTAGCACCTAAAATGCTTCCAAGTCTTACAAATACTGTGCGCTACTAAGTGTATGGATATTGGTATGTTTCTAATAATGAAATCAAAAGTTTGCATTTAACAGATTACTAAACTGCCATTTATGTCATATTTTTATACCATTGTGACACAGAAGAGCTATAGTTTAGAGACAACCAATCAGAACGCTGAACAGTCGCTGTACACAGCAACTTGATTAGTCGACAATAAATAATTACCCGCTCTCTGCAGAATTTGCAGTGTCTGTTTTAGTCGTTAGACTTTAATAAAAACGGCAGAGAGACGGCTTTCTTTTGATGCCTTTGGCGGAAAGTGTCTGAGAACGGTCTTTTTTATCGGCGTGTTTTATTAGCAGCGTTCGGGCGAGCTGAGGATGGAGCGAGTCTTTGAGAGAGAGAAGGATGGAGCTGAGGATGGAGCGGGTCTTTGAGAGAGAGAAGGATGGAGCTGAGGATGGAGCGGGTCTTTGAGAGAGAGAAGGATGGAGCTGAGGATGGAGCGGGTCTTTGAGAGAGAGAAGGATGGAGCTGAGGATGGAGCGGGTCTTTGAGAGAGAGAAGGATGGAGCTGAGGATGGAGCGGGTCTTTGAGAGAGAGAAGGATGGAGCTGAGGATGGAGCGGGTCTTTGAGAGAGAGAAGGATGGAGCTGAGGATGGAGCGGGTCTTTGAGAGAGAGAAGGATGGAGCAGGTCTTTGAGAGAGAGAAGGATGGAGCTGAGGATGGAGCAGGTCTTTGAGAGAGAGAAGGATGGAGCTGAGGATGGAGCGGGTCTTTGAGAGAGAGAAGGATGGAGCTGAGGATGGAGCGGGTCTTTGAGAGAGAGAAGGATGGAGCTGAGGATGGAGCGAGTCTTTGAGAGAGAGAAGGATGGAGCGGGTCTTTGAGAGAGAGAAGGATGGAGCTGAGGATGGAGCGGGTCTTTGAGAGAGAGAAGGATGGAGCTGAGGATGGAGCGGGTCTTTGAGAGAGAGAAGGATGGAGCTGAGGATGGAGCAGGTCTTTGAGAGAGAGAAGGATGGAGCTGAGGATGGAGCGGGTCTTTGAGAGAGAGAAGGATGGAGCTGAGGATGGAGCAGGTCTTTGAGAGAGAGAAGGATGGAGCTGAGGATGGAGCAGGTCTTTGAGAGAGAGAAGGATGGAGCTGAGGATGGAGCGGGTCTTTGAGAGAGAGAAGGATGGAGCTGAGGATGGAGCGGGTCTTTGAGAGAGAGAAGGATGGAGCTGAGGATGGAGCGAGTCTTTGAGAGAGAGAAGGATGGAGCTGAGGATGGAGCGGGTCTTTGAGAGAGAGAAGGATGGAGCTGAGGATGGAGCGGGTCTTTGAGAGAGAGAAGGATGGAGCTGAGGATGGAGCGGGTCTTTGAGAGAGAGAAGGATGGAGCTGAGGATGGAGCGGGTCTTTGAGAGAGAGAAGGATGGAGCTGAGGATGGAGCGGGTCTTTGAGAGAGAGAAGGATGGAGCTGAGGATGGAGCGAGTCTTTGAGAGAGAGAAGGATGGAGCTGAGGATGGAGCGGGTCTTTGAGAGAGAGAAGGATGGAGCTGAGGATGGAGCGGGTCTTTGAGAGAGAGAAGGATGGAGCTGAGGATGGAGCGGGTCTTTGAGAGAGAGAAGGATGGAGCTGAGGATGGAGCGGGTCTTTGAGAGAGAGAAGGATGGAGCTGAGGATGGAGCGGGTCTTTGAGAGAGAGAAGGCGGGCGGGAGACGGGGCCTCAGTGAGGCAGTCACAGGCGCTGGGGCTAAACTCTCCTCCACTTCTCTTTTGTCTACGCCTCTCTCTGAAGGCTCGGAAACGATGCTTCACAAGGAGACTCCGTTCCCACCCCTGCCATTAACGTCCTACAGACGACCAGCCTGCCTTGTCACAGCCTTCAGTATACAGCTGCTCCACTCAGCTACTGCTTTACGAGAGAGAGGGAGAAAGAGAGAGAGAGAGAGAGAGAGAAGGAGAGAGAGAGAGAGGGAGAGGAAGAGAGAGAGGGAGAAAGGGAGAGAGAGCGAGAGAGAGAGAGAGAGAGAGAGAGAGGGAGAGAGGGAGAGAGAGAGAGAGAGAGAGAGAGAGGGAGAGAGAGAGAGAGCGAGAGAGAAGGAGAGAGAGAGAGAGAGAGAGAGAGAGAAGGAGAGAGAGAGAGAGAAGGAGAGAGAGAGAGAGAGAGGGAGAGAGAGGGAGAGAGAGAGAGAGAGGGAGAGAGAGAGAGAGAGGGAGAAAGGGGGAGAGAGAGAGAGAGAGAGAGAGAGATTAAACGCCCTCAAATGCTTCAGATGACCATAGCATGAGAAAAGCTGTTAAAAAAAAAATAATAAAATGGGAGGGGGGGGGGGGTGTACATTACGCCCCCCCCCCACCCTCCCCCGTTATGCCCCCTGCTGGGTTTACTGTGATTTTTGGCCTTATACGGCGGCTGTCGTATGCGCACAGATGTTGTATGTTGTATGCGTGTCGCGTGAGAGCCCAAAATGATCTGATTCGTACGTGATTCTGATTCTAACGCCACTCATAACAGAGACGCCATGTTGGGCTAATGCTCTCCAAACGCTGCTGTGTGGTCGGGAGCATAGAGCAGTGTTACTGCTGTGGAGAAGAACAGAGGATGCGCAACGACACACGTGCTCATGGCTGAGTTTCGTACATACACGGGTTGTATGTCGGTGACTATGTAACTACTGTAACTAACTGTAACTAAGGTTAGGCGCTTGTAACACTTATATTCAAAGCTTCCAAGCACTAAAGAGAGAGAGAGAGAGAGAGACAGAGCGAGAGAGAGAGAGAGAGAGAGAGAGACCTTTTCATCCATCATTCATCCATCTTAATATCTGCCTGTTCAATTGATCAACTGGTTCACTGTTTTATACATCAGTCTGTCCGTCCATCCATCTATCCAGTCACTCAAACAGCGTGTAGGCCCAAATGTGTGTGAGAGATCAGAACAGCATGATCTGGATGGGAAATGTAATCTACGGTATAGCCCCAGGTCAGTGATTTAAATGCAGAACATACACAGAGCACTACGAGGGAGAGTGTTTTCTTTCTCTCTCTCTCTTTTTTTTCCATGGTGACTGACAGACTGGACATGAGTCCCTGAGAGTTTGAGCGGATTTCTCAGCGTGAAATGCTAGGCCTCCGCATTAGCATAACACACACTTCTCTGCGTTTTTTTTTTTTTCATTCAGCCTCACAGAAATGAATAACCACACCGTGACCTTGTCTCTCCCTCTCTCTCTCTCTCTCTTTCTCTCTCTCTCTCCCTCTCTCTCTCTCTCTCTCTCCCTCTCTCTCTCTCTCTCTTTCTTTCTTTCTCTTTCTCCCTCTCTCTCTCTCTCCCTCTCTCCCTCTCTCTCTCTCTTTCTCCCTCTCTCTCTCTCTCTCTCTCTCTCTCTCTCTCCCTCTCTCTGTTTCTCCCCCTCTCTCTGTCTTTTCTGTTTTCCTTGTCCAAGATAATTTATACAAATGTAACTCAGGCTTTTTCTCCTCCTCCTCCTCTCTCTCTCTCTCTCTCTCTCTCTCTCTCTCTTGTCTCCTAAGGAGGAACTGGTTGGAGCTTTGCTGTGGGTTGGAAGTGTGGTGGATTGACTGGAGGTGGTGGAGGTGCGTTATCGTCTCCGAGGATGGTGACTCCTCAGGGTCTCTTTGTCCCCGGGGAGCGAAGCATGCTGCCATTGGGTGGAGTAACTGGAAGAAGGTGGAGAGTGTGTGCGTGTGTGTGTGTGTGTGTGGGGGGGGGGGGGGGGGGGGGGGGGTGTGCGTTGTACAATCAAAACCGAAATTAAAGATTTGCCTCGGTTCAATACTTCCGTGCTTAAATTAGACGCATCCATGCATTTTGACGAGGCTGATGACGGGCAGTGTTTTAATGAAAATCTACAGACACAGAGGCAAATGGTATTAGAGAGGAGGGGTGGAAGAAAAAAAAAAAGTAAATAAATAAATAAATTTAAAAAAAAAAAAAGGGGGGGGGGGGGCGGTGTTCTTTTGAGGGTAAACAGAACTGGTAAACATTGACATCAGCAAGCGTCGCAAATGTTTGGCCTTCTAATCAAAGCTAATGCAACACTGTTTAAATTTGCTGTCCTTTTTTGAAAGTAATTGATTCACATAAGGGATAATAAGCTGGTTTGTGCGATAAGAAAATGGTTTGAGGGACAATTTACTTATCAAAGCTCTCTTGCATGTCTCTGGATGTCATTCTGAAGGATAAAATGATACATGAGAGAGAGAGAGAGAGAGAGAGAGAGAGAGAGAAAAAGAGAGAGAGAGAGATGGGGAGTGAGAGTAGGTTGAAGTACTGTCTCTTAAAAGCTAAACAGAAATGGCTTTTTTTTTTTTTTTCTTTCGTACGATATTACTGAAAAGCTTCGCTCTCTCTCTCTCTCTGCAGGCTGAAATATTCATGTTTATGCTTCGTGCAGGTCAGTAAATAACCTATTTTCACGGCTGGCTGACGAAAACGTGAGTTCCTTCAAAGACACGCTGCTCTGCCTAACATAGCGCTTGCCTCTGTAGCTCCAGCTTTACAAAAAAAAAAAAAAAACCCGATAACACCCCTCAGTCTTCGACGCCTCGTGTTCCAAGAAGACGCATTTCTAGAATGTTCCGAGGGCTCAGGGCCGTGTTTCGCCCTCTTTGCCGAAGCTAAATCATAGCCCAGTTCCCCTACACTCAGCCAGTTTAACATTTAACTGGAATCTAAAGGGGGTCGCACCGCAGGAGACGGCTCCAGCGTATGCGTTTGTTACGCCAGAGTTGTCACATCCGCGGTGTGTCCCCGTGTGTCTGAAGCACTCGGAACACTACGCATGTTTAGGAGATAAGATTTACAGTTATTTTATCAAGAACAAAACACTGTCAGAGACACAGAGTCTTGTTCGATGCATTTGCATGATGACGCAGATGTTCATTCAGTTCCAGCGTGGAGAGGCTGAGGCAGTCAGGGACGTACTAGATGCTGATTGGCTGGCTAACCGAGATTTGGCTGCCAAATCCATAAGAGGGCAGGTGTCAACAGGATGGGTTAATCCTGACTAAACAACACGGGTAATGTGAATTTACCCCAAAACATCCAATCTTAGTTGTTGGAATAATCCCGTGGATGAAAGTGAGTCGGCAAAAACTGCGATCATCACTGTTTCAGAAAGTTACTTATAACATTTATGTTACCGTTTGGCAAAATGTTTTTCAGTGTACGTTGCAACACAGCACACCTTAACTCATCATTAATTACAACAAATTAAAATGATGTTTTTGGTAACAAATGTCTTCGGTAGCAAACTTATACCTGTGACAAATTCGACTCCCCCCCCCCCCCCCCCCAACTCCATTCTGAAACACGGCCGATGTGAATTTACTCCAAAGCATCCCTTAGTCTTAGTTGTTGGAATAATCCCATGGATGAAAGTGAGTTGGCAAAAACTGTGACCCTCACTGTGTCAGAATGAGGTCGGTGTCGTCGCAGGTCGACTAATCACCAGCCTATCTGCTCATCATCATCTCCCTCATCCGTTGTCATTTACTTCTCCATAATGTTTCCATGGATTCATACCCCTGGTTTTCCAAGTTTTCATTGCCAAGTCTTCACTCTGTTGTGATTACTGAGCGCTCCTATTCTCACCTCCTGTTTGTTCATATTCCGTGCTCCTGTTTCAGTTTTCCCTGGTCTGTTTTGTATTTTCTCTGTCTACAATTATTAAATTCTATCGTCACGTTTATCTGCGCTTGCGTCCCACCTTTTTAGAGTGTTTATGACAATATCACAAACTTTATTTTATTTGAACGATTATTATTTTTAATTTCTTAGATTTTTAATGAGCACATACCACAAGTTAGGCTTGTTCGTAAGTATTAAAATGGTGCAACAAAAGCAGTTCTTTGTTAAGAGTTCAGCAGGTACTTCAGACAGAGCAGTTGATACAGCTCCTGAGAATGTGAAAATGTCCCCTCTTTTAATCATCATGACCTTAACCTCAAATTTCATTTCGTCCATTTATTCTCCATGAACCATTTTCAGATCTGAGATCCATGTCTGGGCTCCTCAGTGGGCATATTAATAGCCCTTGCTTTATTCCTAACTGTTGGGGTTTGGGGTTTTTTTTTTTTTGAAGGCTTGTGTTGAAAGCTTATTCTGAAGAAAATGAAAAGAGAGAAAAGAACTGTTTGTGGAGGTGTGGCATTAGGAGAGAGAATGTGTGGCTGGAGAGAGAGAGAGAGAGAGAGAGAGAGAGAGAGAGAGAAAATGGTATTTCTCTGCCTCTCTGTCTGTCTATTTGCATCCATCTTCTTTTCAGTCAAACAATATAGTAAAAAGAGACAGAGAGAGAGAGAGAGAGAGAGAGAGAGAGAGAGGGTTTCTCCTTCCAGTCCTTTTAATTTGTTCCCAGCGGTTTGTGGATGCCTACAGTGATAAAATGCATGCTTAACTCATCAGTGACTCTGGGCTGAACCATTCTCACAGGATGAGGCCTGTGGCATTTGCATGTAAAGTGAACGACACAGGGGACAAATCCTGCTATTCTTTAATTTGGTTTCTGATAATACACACAGCTCCCATTGCCCACACACTCACATCTTCCCCCAGCAGGAGGGGAGGGGAAGTGACCGTAGCTAACACCCTGAGAGTCTAAACATTCACACGCACACACACACACACAGTCAGACACACACGCACACACACACACACACAGACATATGCACACTCACTCACACACACACACACACACACACACACACAACCACAAACACATAGACACACACACACACACATGCACACACGCACACACACAATCACAAACACATAGACACACACACACACACACACACGCACACACACAGACATATGCACACTCACACACACACACACACAACCACAAACACATAGACACACACACACGCATGCACGCACACACGTACACACACACACACACACGCAACCACAAACACATAGACACACACACACGCGCGCACGCACACACGCACACACACACACACACAATCACAAACACATAGACATAGACACACACACAGACATATGCACACAGACACACACACACACACAAACACACAGACATATGCATGTGCACACACACACACACAGACATATGCGCACACACACACACACACACGCACACACACACACACACACACACGCTGTCGTGCACATGTGTACACTCCCACCTGTACACGCACACACACACACACACACACATACTGAGTGAAGCAATTCCCCAGAGAGCCCAAAAGGCTGTGGCATTACATGATGACACATCTCATACACTGTTGGTGAAGCAGGCCATTATAGGGACACAATCACAACTTGAGAGAGTCCTTCATCTCCCATGATGCCGTGCCCTCTAAATCATTACCTCTGGGTGCTGTCATAGCAACAGAGGGTGAGGAGAGGGGAACTGAGTTCCAGAGTTCTGATGAAGCTTGTGTTGATGGTAAATACTGTGCTTTCACTAAAGTGAATGCCAGTGAAGGAGAGAGAGGGCCATTTCAATTTTTTTTTCCTTTTTCTTCTCTGTTTTTTAATGATTACACTTTTAAGTCTCTTTAAAACACTTTGAATTTGTTTTTGGTTTTTTTGTGGGGTTTTTTTTTGTTTTTGTTTTGTTTTGTTTTGTTTTTTAATTGCGCTTTAGTTTGCAAGGTTTTCTTTTTCTTTTTCAGACAGACTCTCTGGCATCATGCGCAATAAAGCAAATATTGAAAAATAGCTCATATTTCCTAGACTTTCTCGGGGGGATTTGTGAAATTGGAAAAGGTTTCTTACACAGAGCTTACAGACGCAGATTATGCAACAAGCTTTTAAAAAGAAATTTCAAAATGTTTTTAAATAATTTCTAAACAACGTCTCAAGAAAGTCCAATCTGATCTATAGTAACACTGTCAACGTACATGACACTGTTATTTATACATACACATGTGCACGCACGCACACATAAGCCTACATACATGTACATGACACTGTTGTTTATACATACACACGTGCACGCACGCACACATAGGCCTACATACATGTTCTTAATCACGTAAGGTATGCAATAATATGTATCCACTTTCGACCGAAGACTTAAAGGGTCCAAGCAGCGCGTGTCAACAGGGAAATGTTTCATCATGCACAACAGCGGTATGTCATAAAATGTTGAACGCAGAGGCATACACATCAAGGAACCACTATCCTTGCTCGATTTATTTACATGTTTCAGTCCTGCGTTTGAAATATGTCCATCGCTAAGGTCATTAAAGTATACCGAGGCCTGTATTCACATGTAAAAAAAACGCCTTTGTAAACGCACAAGGTGGTTATCGCCATGGAGAATTTGGCTGGGAGAAAAGACCGCGTGGGTTTATAGTCCCGTAATTGGTGAATTACTGTCCGTCCATTAGGATAATTAGTTAGGACACGTTACAATAGAACAACAGACAGAGCCGTGCGCACGAAACTCCGCATTAATGCGCTAGCACACGCCGTTGCCGTGGTGATAGCCAATGTCTTCATCAATATTCTAAGGGGGTCATATTACCGCGTGTGGGTATATAGTGAGTGGATATCATTACCCAGGTCCAGGAATTCTCGGGGATCCAAGCCATCAATACCATATGTCATTTTTTAAAGTTAGCCTGACGGAGAGCAGAGCCAGCGGCCGTAACGCTGGTTTTATTTTGTTTTCCCGTAACTACGCAGATGCTCAGAAAAAAAAACAACAACAACAACAACAACAAAAACCAGAAAAGAAAAGATCGGGGGAGGGGGTCAAGTGGGGAAAGGTCACAAGAGGCTAAGTGTGACCAGAGTGATGTCATTAAGCCACGGTTTGGATGAAAGACGATTCCGGAAAAATGTCATTCCAAAGAGCATAACGGTAACTTCATACCGAGTCAACCCCCCCCCCCCCCCCCCCCCCCAAAAAAAAACCCCAAAACTGACAAACAAACAAAAAACAAGAGCAAAGAAACCAAATCATGAGCGAGCCATAAACTAGCGTGGTAAACTGGGTTATTGGAAAGAGGTCAGAATCCATATATGTAACAGAGCAGTGTTTACCAGCAATAAAGAAGCACTTACAGATGCACAGAGATGAGAATATTGAATTTGTATGCATCTGAATAGATTTCTGCCTTGCAGCTTCATAAAACAACACCACCAACAACAACAACAACAGCAACAACAACATGGCAAAACTCACTCATGATATTTAAGGCACAATTGAATAAAGTTTTTTGTTTTTTTTTTTTGTTTTTTTTGTATGTTGTTATTGTTCTGTTGTTCTTGTCATTTTCTTTTATGAGAAAGAATGTTTAAAGAAGTTTAAAATTCATGTCACTCTTTTGGTTTTGACTGTTTACACACACACACGCACGCTGCTGATATCTGGGAATCAGTAATTAAACGTAATCTAGCCGTGTTGCAGGTAAGCATAAACAAATAGAGAAATATCTGTTTTCCTTTCTTTTCAATCAGTCAAAAAATAAATGTTATTATCGCACAAACAACAGATACGGCCAAACTGTGAATATTACGGACAAACACACACACGCACACACACAGATACACACACACGCACACACACAGATACACACACACGCACACACTGTGCTGCATTTAGCTGCAGAGAATACAGACTAAATTCTAAAGAACCTAACCTATGAGGAGTGTGTGTGTGTGTGTGTTTGTGAGTGTGTGGGCACGCACACTTTCAATGAATACATAGATAAAAGAGGCTTTCCTGGGAAGAGGAAAGGAGGAGGCAGTGTGTGTGTGTGTGTGTGTGTGTGTGTGTGTGTGTGTGTGTGTGTGTGTGTGTGTGTGTGTGTGTGTGTGTGCGCCTGCGCGCGTAACAGCGATGGCTTTGGAGATAAATCACAGACGAATATTAGCAGGTAAATTGAGGTTATGCGAGAAGGCGTCTGGTGTGTGGTGATACAGAGGCGTGTGTGTATGATAAAGTCTGACGAGGGTCTCTCCA
>NC_044499.1:3733813-3763813 GCF_902362185.1 Chanos chanos
GCACTTACAGTTTTTCTCAATTGCTTAGACACAATTCCTGGAACAAGTCACCATTTTCTCAAATCTTTACACACAGTTTTAAAAACGCACACCCAATGGTACACCTTCTGAGTCCCAATTAAAACCTTGCCCTCAGACAGCACACACAAACTGTCAAAAACACAGACTACATGACTCATCACTGCGGCCAAAAATACCGCAACCAAAATGTTTAGAATGGGTTTTCAGAGAAATACAGTTTTTCTCTATGGTGTAGACACAATTCCTGGAACAACTCAACACTTTCTCAAGTCTCCACACACAATTTTAAAAACACACACCCAACAGTACAAACATCTAACTTCTGGCCCCAATTCATATTTTGCCCTCAGACAACACACATAAGCTGTAAAAAACACACACTACACTACTGTCTGCTACACACTGGAGGGATTATTTCAAAACACTGTTGGCAAAATTTAGAACAGGTTTTCAGAGAGATAATTTGGAACTTTGTAAAATCACAGTTTTGACTATCCAGGTAGCCCTTTCAGGAACACACCGGTGAGAGAAATTCAAAACAGTACTGTAATGACTATCTCTGACATTAGTGGATAAGGGAATACTACTGTATATGCTGTCTGGGTCAAAAACCTGACCTCTGAAATGTCACACTGACAAAACATATAAGGAAGAGTCCATGCACAGTAAAATACCCAATTTCCAAAAGCTTGATTTCATACAGGTTACGCAGCATCAGTATCAGCATCAGCAGGTCTGGGTCGGGCCAGAATATCTCATCAACGTCACACATTATGTTTGCTCTTGCCAGGCAGCGTGGGAAAAATGCCCATGAGTGCCCTAGAAAACCCTGGATAGACTCCACAGATACATCACCACAGGCATCCACCATTGCCTCCAGGAGGTTTTGCTGTGAGTAGGGGTTACAGTAAGGTCATACACTCTCCACTGCCATGCTGAGAAAAACATTCTCAGTCGGATTCAGAAACGGGGTATATGCTGGCAAAAAAAAAGAACGGTGACCCCGGGGTGGTCATCGCACCAGGCGCGAACCAGAGCGGCCCGATGGAAACTCACGTCATCCCAAATGACAACATATTGGGCTTGCTCTGGTTACCATGGCTCCCCTTCCTGTTGAGGAATGTCATTATGCAGCTGATGTAGAAATTGAAGGAGTTGTGCCGTGTTGTATGGACCCACTTTGACAAGGCAGTGGAGGATGCCATGATTGCTGATGGCTACACATAGGGTGATGCTGCCTCCCCTCTGGCCAGGAACTTGTATGGTGGCACGGTGACCAATGATGTTACGCCCCCTTTTGCACCTCTTTGTGAGGCCGAACAATGCCTCGTCAGTGAAGTTGTACTCATGTGGGTCAGCCCTGGCATTCAGCTCAAAGATTCTCTACAGAAGTCAAAAAACACACATTTTACTGTAGGACAAATACAGTACTGTAGCGTACTACTGTCCTGGAATGAAGGATTGTGTACTGCAGTTACTGTAACACATTACCACCCAGTACCGTGTTACAGTAATACTCTGAAGGGATGGGCCATACTCTGGGCCATAAAAATTCTGTACAGTCCAGCAATTATCTGCACGTATTGGAATCGTTGCTCCTTAACTCTGTTTGAATTCCTTTCAAAAGGTCCACGTACAACTGCTTTGTCCTTATGTGGAGTTCTTCTGAATATCTGGTTGATGGTGACCCTGCAATTCTGATTGGTGTGTTTACAATGTTGAGGCTTAGTGTTTGCACCTGGAGAAAGGTGTGCTCTTTGAGTTTAGGTTGTGATGACTTGAGTTAATTGTATTGAGAGCCAGTGTTTGCTGAATGAACATATAGCGCAACGAATGATTTATTTGGCCACTTTTGTGGGTTTAAGGTTTTTCAGAAAGAGTTTTGAATATTGAAACATGTGTGGAAACAGGTGAATAGTGTTTATGGTTATGGGAAATGTGTGTGTGTGTGTGTGTGTGTGTTTTTGGGAATGACGTAAGGGTATGGGTTTTCGTACTACAGGAATCATTTTTTGTGTTTAAGCAATCGAGAAAAACTGTTAAAAAGATGAGATGAACAGAGAGAGAGAGAGAGAGAGAGAGAGAGAGAGAGAGAGTCTGAAACACAATGAGAGAGGGAGAGACACAGAGGCAGAGACCTCATCACTTCCGTCTCTCCTGCAGCCAGAGGTTGGATGTTAAGTCCCTGAGGAAATGAGGATGGTTCATATGCTTTTGCATATGCATGGCTAACTGCTGCAGCTAAGCCCCTTACTCCACCTGGCTGACTCCTCTCTCTCCCTCTCTCTCTCTCTCCCTCTCCCTGAGCACCCCTGAATTTGAACAAGCATCTCTACTGAATAATGGAACTCCAGCTGGTCTGCTTGCTTTTTAGAGATGTCAGGCCGCTTCTCTTGGACACGTCTGCCCGGTATTTCTATGAGCCCTCCACCCAACCCCCCCCCCCCACAACCCCCACCTCAGCCACCACCCGAGCAGGAGGCCTGAGGCTTGTTTAGCATTTCAGACAGACACTTTTAGCGTCGTGCCTCCTGGCCAAGCGCAAGGACGCGCTGGGATGTCAAATCCTGGGAGCTAATTGGAGTGCCCTTCCCTCTTAACAGCCAAACAAGCTCACACTATTAATAACTAATGTGCCCCTTGCTATACTCATTAGCTTTCTTGCAAATCCCACTCTTCGTAACCTTTCTCTCGATCTTTCTTTTCTCTCTCTGTCTCTCTCTCTCTCTCTCTCTCTCTCTCTCCAAATCTCTCCATCACTTCTTCCAAAAAACACTTCTGTCAAGAAGGCCAGGTCCACTTCAAGAGAGCAGTCCTTTTCAGGATTCTCTTTTTCAAACGACGTTGGAACAACAGGCCTTTCTTCTTCCCGACTTGACCAGACAATGGCCGCCATTTTGGCTGATTTGCAGCGGGGTTTTTTTTTTTTTTTCTTTCGTCCATGCGGCTTTCCGGGCAGCCAGCTCGGTTTAACCACCTCAGACATGTTCATCTTCTTTTCAAAAGGGTCAAAGCCTCAGAGTGTTTTTTTTTAACAGTTGGAAAACGCAGAGCTTGGAGAAGCGGATCTCGTCTCTTTGTTACTTTGAGTGGATCTGTTTTGTCCTGAATGCAAAACAGGGGACTCACTCACAAACCCCCTCTCGCCCCTGGTCCTTACCTCCACGCTCTACGACATCACAGCTGACCGAGTACGCCACGCCATCATGGCAGAGCTTAAATCTGAAAACACGCTTTATGGAGAGACCAAGTGTTACGGGCTGGGCTGTAATTAATGTTAGATGTTTTTACACGGCGCTTCATAAAACTGATAGAGTCAACGATGTTCTAATCTGGTGAAACCATCAGTACTGTAGATAAGATGGGAATTAGGAACCCGTGCGATATGCTCTTTGGCATTCTCACGAAATTGGAGCTTTTACGTTCCATTCGGATTTAACTTTGAACTTCAGTTGAAAACTGAAGGGTGTTCAGAGGACGACCTTTCTTTTGCTGTGACGTTCTGATTATGAAAACATACTCTCTCACAAATAAACTAACAAGGTGCTTTTAGACACTGAATACAAAAAGAGAGAGAGAGAGAGAGAGAGAGAGAGAGCCAGTGCTTGGTATTCCATCTGTGGAACAGCGTGTTTCTCTCTGGACGGTGACAGACTCACAGCTGCCCAGATTGCAGTGAATTGATTGCACATCTTAGTGAAAAGATTAATCACTGATGTGTCTGGGAAAAATATCATATTAATCACGGGAAGAGGATGAGACGTATAAAGTGTGGAAATGGGCAACAGATCACGTTGTCAGAGTCAAAGCCGTCGTATATAATGGAGCCGCGCTTTTAATGATCTCGATGAAGACGTATGGCTCATTTTTCAACAAATGTACACTGCAAAATCTGAACGTCACGTGACGGGGGCCCGACGCTGATAAATAAGAATGACGGGCGCGTGCGAGTGAGCGGCTGGGCTCGACAATGAGCATAACGATATTTTCATCGATTCTTTCCTCTGGAATCTTTCATGAGAAAATTCAAAAGCGTTGCTTTCATTGCTTTTCTTTTGTGCTTTGTCCGGGGGGGGGGGGGGGGGGGGGGTTGGGGGTGGATTTTTTAACCTGCAAGACTAACGGAAGCATTCTCTTTTCTTGAAATCAACAAGATATTGAAATCAACAAGATATTGAAATCAACAAGATACGTCTTGGGTATATTCAAATATTAAGATCATTGTCAACATTACAATCCTTTGTAAATACATCTGTCTATCTATCTATCTATCTATCTATAAAACTATATTTGTATCCATCTATGTATGAGTACATATATATATATATATATATATATATGTATGTATGTATAGAGAGAGACAGAGAGAGAGACAGACATGTTGTTAGTACAAACCACGAACTTGATGTAATCTCTCTCTCTCTCACTTTGTTTGATGCATTCACAGCTTTCGTGATGTATTCATTCCTCTGGGGAGGTGCTGGCCAGAAAAACCCCCTCCACACATTTATTTAATAAAACAACCCCACATACAGTGATCATGCCCCAGCACACACCTTTCCTGAGACGAGAGGATGCTTCGTTTCCTGAGCTGAGACTCAGAACACACACCCATTCTGCAGGACAGGTATCAGGTGATGACTGATGTTGATCGTACAGGTGGGCGTGGCAGCACTAATAAGCCAGACCTGTCAGAGATCCACCGGGATGAAAACGTCACTCTGTACTCACCGTAAAGCAGTGTTACAGACAATACATCAGTGTGTGGGCCTACTTACACTCATAGATATCATGTTTTCACCAATTAAACACTGACTTGCTATGCCTGGAGGGCAGTGACATTTCATTCAGGGTTATTACATGGTTACAACACATTAATTATGTCGTAATAAAGCACAGAGGCTGTGTCTATGGATTTAATAATCAATATCCCTGACAGACGGGACATTAGTGGTCAACACACGGAGATTCATGCCAGATCAGATAACGAGGGAGTAATAAATTATGTCACTGACGTTCGAGAGCGGCTCCTCCTGTTTTTATTTACAGAAACTTATATCTGTAGACGGCCAAATTTCACTTTATCCATGATAAAAGAACAAAAAAAACCCAATAATAATCTCTATCAATCCATCAAACAATCCATCCATCATTCAGTCAAGATGCATTACTTTCTCTCCTTCACGATGAGCCTTTACTCTCTCTCTCTCATTCTGTTTTCACCCTCGCTCTTCCCCTTATATTATGTCAGCCCAACATCCGTTCATTCCAAACATATTCCCTGCTTCCCCGGGACATCAATCAAAAAAAGTTGTACCTTGCGATTTGAAATCTCATTTTTCAAGAAAAATAGGAGGGAGACATTCTCTGTGTTGCTGGTGACTCTGTAAACAGTGTACTCTAACAAGGCAGGACTGCTCTCCTGAGCTGCAGTCGGCGGAAGAGGAGTCCTTTTCATTCAGCCCAGCGGTGAGGAAGTCACTCCTCTGTAGATATAATCTGTTTGTTCCTGAAGGATAAGCCACCGAGCGATAAAGGTTAGTTGTTCCCTTGTTAATTCTGGCTACTTCACTGTATCACCACACAAACTTGTGACATGAGAATAATTGGGATCAGGGAACATCCCTGTGGGAACATAGGCTAGGCCATGGTCTGGTGCTTTTGTTGACTTGTTTTTTTAATATAATTTCTCATACGCACGGAAGATTTATTTAGTTATTTATTTATTTATTCTTTTTTTTTTTTTTTTTTTCTTTTTACCTCGGTCAGGCCAGCCCCACTACGGGTTGAAAGCTTGAGGTAGATCGATGCTGGCAGGTTGTGGTAAGTGCCTGGCAGGCCATCCACTTGGACTTAGTTAAGGTGAGATTAACTGCTTGCATACAGACCAGGAATGTCTGTGTTAAGCCCTAATGAAGACTCCCTCAGGTAAAGACTAATGGCTGACTGGCTGAGGGAACCTGACTAGTCTCTGAAATGAATTTAGATTTTTCCACTGGGGTAAGACTTAATTCAGTCTCCAAGACAGAGTGGGTGTATTTTATGGATTTTTCATTTATTTATTTACTTTTTTTTATGAAAAGGTATGTGGTATGCCGGAAAAAAAGAAAAACGATGTGAACGTATGATTTCCAATCTCACTAAGAGATGTGCTCTGAGGCCTGCGCTGATTTAAAATCAGGGAAGATGAGGAAATGCTTGCATTCTGATGTGGTTCGCAGCTAGATTTGCACTGCGCACACACACACACACACACACACACACACACGCAAATGCACATGCGCACCGCCTCTCTCTCGCTCTTCTCTCTCTCTCTCCTACACACACACACACACACACACAAATACACATCCACATACACACTGTGTGTGTGTGTGTGTGTCTCTCTCTCACACACACACGCACACACACGCACACAGAGGCTGAAAGTAAAATGTCACTCTAATCAGGGAGGTCTGTAAATGATGGGCCTTGTAAGAGCTTTGACATACATTCAGCCAGTGTGAGAAAATGTATTCTTTTAGACCCCCCACACACACACAGATACACAGACACACACACACAGGCACACACACGCACACACACAGACACACAGGCACACACACACGCACACAGACACACATACACACACATGCACTCACATGAACACTCACAATCACGCGTACACACACACACACGCACAAAGACAGTCACACACATGAACACGCAAAAACACATACACAGACGCACTCTCTCTGTCTCTAAACAAACACACACATGCACACGCACACGCACACGCACACACAGTAACATATCAGATCAAGGGGGTATTCCAGAAAGCGGATTTAGTGAACTCAGTTAACTCAGAGTAAGTAGTAAACCTCCAAACAGAAGAGCCCTAGGACTTTGTTTTGCTAGGAGAATGAAGCTATAGGGCTCTTCCATTAGGAGGTTTATTACTTACTCTGAGTTAACTAACTCTGAGTTTTCATTAAACCCGCTTTTTAGAATACCCCTCAACTCCGTCTCTGAACAAACACACACAAACACACACACACACACAGCACATCAGCTCTGTCTCTGAACAAACACACACACACACGCGCGCACACACACACATACACACACACACACACAGCAACACAGCACATCAGCTCTGTCTCTGAACAAACACACACTGACACACACACACACACACACACACACACACACACAGCAGATCAGAGACTAGAGGGAGAGTGTTGAGAAAGCCTATTACACCCACAGGATGCAAATATTAATTCAGCTGAATTCAGTAATTTAATTTTCTCGAGAGATCATAGACAAAGCCTTACTAAACGCCGAATAAAGTCAGACAGAGACACGAGGGGCAAACAGCTACGTTGTTGATCCTGGATGTTAGCACTGGCTGTGAGACTGTGGCCTGTTAGCAGAGCGGTTTCTCTGACACGACCCGAGTTTTGGTTCTGTCATGCGCAGGGTCCACTTTGCGCGCTCAGTAACTGACAGCAGGTAGTTCTGCTTGGGTGAGTGCGTGAGCATGTTCCATCTGCATACACACGGGTAATGTCTGTAACCAAGAGTCCTCAGCAAGGTTAAATAGCACACCATCAAACAGCTGGGCCTGTTTTTCAAGTAGCGTCCCTTTGGGAGTTATGACCCAAAAAAAGAAAAAAAAAAAAATAGAAAAGAGAAAGAAAGAAAAAAGAGAAAAAACGAACGTCTTGGGGGAATGTTTACTAAAAAAGGATCTTGTGTGTGTGTGTGTGTGTGCGCGGAGTATGTAGAAACTCAGATAACTCTATAGTAGTAGTGTATGACTCATAGTCATATATGAATATATAAAAACTCACATAACTGTAAAGGGCCAGTTTCAGATTCATTATTAATATGCTGTGTCTAAGTCAGGACAAGCTAGGACATCTGGGAAAGTTTAGAGAAAGTTTGTCAGACTCCAGTAAACTTTTTTTTTTCTTTAACAGGGATGTAAATCCTGCGATGGACTGGCGACCTGCCCAGGGTGTACCCCCGTCTTTCACCCAGTGAATGCTGTGATAGCCCCCCCCCCCCCCCCGACGCCCCAAATTAGGATAAGCGGCTCAGATAATGAGTGACGGATGAACATCTAAACACAAATATTCAGTAATACTCACTCACGTACTTACTAACATACCTCAAACATAATTTTCTTTCTTTTTTTTTTCATTTCAATAATTTTCCAGACTCTAGCAAAAGAGCATTATCATATTCTCTGTGTTATTGTAACATAACATTGAAGGTGACCTTGTGTTTTTTTTTTGGTTGGTTGTTTGTTTTTTAAAATAAAATATTGTGACAGCTTTGCTTTGCTTTTTTCTGTCCAGTACTGGGGGACAAAAAGACATTTGCCAGACCAAAATGGTAAACTTCTGGCACATTCTATACGCTGACTCACATAGCTTCTTATGCCTGGTCTTAAACCCAGTCAGTGGCTGACGGTTCAGTGTTAAATGAATCACTCATGCTATAGAGCACAGCGTCATCGTTATGCGGTTTCAGATCTTTGTGCCCGGCCGGGCGGCCAGGGTCCTTTCTGTGTGGAGTTTGCATGTTCTCCCCCTGTCTGCGTGGGTTTCCTCCAGGAGCTCCGGTGTCTTCCCACAGTCCAAAGACATGCAGGTTAGGCAAATTGGAGACACTAAATTGCCCCTGGGTATGAATGTGCGTGTGAGTGTGTTTGTCTGTGTGTCTGCCCTGCGATGGACTGGCGACCTGTCCAGGGTGTTTCCCCATCTTTCGCCCTGTGAGCGCTGGGATAGGCTCCAGCACCCCCCACGACCCTAATTAGGATAAGCGGTTTAGACAATGAGTGAGAGAGAGATCTTTGTGACATTACAGGGCTATGTGAGCTTCTGAATCTACTCTGTTTCCTAACTGAAAATAAGAAGGAAAAAAATAAAAAAGCGCTGAGGCATTTGTTACGTTTAAAACGGAAGCTTTCACTGCAACCCACAATCGAGACTAAAGCCTGTGAAAGGCACACGCAGAGTGAGAAGTCTTTAAGAGAGGGAAATGGCAAGAAAAGAAAAGATAAGAAAAGATAAGAAGAGAAAAGAGAAGTCACAGGTATCAGCAGGATGAAAAAGGGGTGGCTTTCACGGAGCTGAGTGAAGCCGCTTTAATGTGGACTGCAGCTGCTCACATTAATAATGTTTAATGAGTCAGAAGGCTGGTTTATGATATTTTTCTTTGCCGAGACATAACGGTATCTGGCTTTACGCCCCCCCGGGTGAGTTAAACTATGCCCTCACACACGCCCAAAAGCTCTCACCAGCTTTTAAGACTGTTGGAGAAGCTTCTTAAGTCTGTCCCACAGAGACGGTTTGGTTATATTTAAACACGATGTACATGTTATCTTTTAACGGGGAAAGTCTGGGGTTTTTTTTTATGTTTTTGATTTTTTATTTATTTATTTATTATTTATTTTTTGTCAAACGAGCTGAACAGATTCGTTATAACAGACATTGTAACTGCACTGTTAAACTGATGTTCCTCAATTTTTCTTTTAAGAGACTAATATTTACCGGTGTTGTAAATATAACAGTATTGCTATATTTAAAGGTCTAGAAAGTAGGTGAATGTTGTATGTGCAGTACGAATGTACAGCCTCCAGCATGGACATGTGATACTTCAGTGCTACTCATAAACTATACACAGAGGATAGCTTGGAAGCTAATGAGAATTTTGATTAATTGGTTTCATTCATTAGTAATTGATGAATTCAATTTAGTTGATTCAGCTGAGAAAGACTGCACCAATATTTGTTACTGTTAGCTTCTGCTGATGTGGTATTTACCCGTGTTGACAGAGAGACAGTTTTCATCTGCTTGACAAGCTTTCAAAGGGATGTTCCCGTAAGCCGCGACTGTGTGCGTTAGCGGAATGCTAGCGGGTTGCTAGGAGATGGTCGTGTCACTTCCCAGGGCTGAGGAGAGTACAGTCATTAGCTGCTCATATATTCTCTGTCATATCTGTGTGTGGTCTTTTCATGAGAGGGACACGTGCTGGCTTCACACTGTCTGTCTCAGCAGGGAGAGGCGTCTCAAACCTCTTTATTCTTCAGGCTTGTATTGGCTTTGAAGAGAGATGGACTTCTACCGCTTCTGATAAATACCCCTTCATCACTGGATTATCAATCTAATTCTGTGACCTTCTCGACTGTGTCTCCGGGAGGGATCGGTCTAACGTAGACTTGTCAGAGCCAAGGAAACTCATTGACATATTAATACATGTTCGGCTTGGATCAGTATCTCCTGAAACTAGTTTAGGAGGAAGCTCAATGTTGAATTTTAAAACCTGTGTGTGTTTGTGTGTGTGTGTGTGCGTGTGTGAGTGTGTGTGTGTGTGGTGTGTGGTGTGTGGTGTGTGTGTGTGTGTGTCTTTTGCAATGTTTGATTCTCTTTTGATCACACCATATTTGGAATAAAAAGTATATCTGGGGACAGAATTGTAACGTAATTGACCATTTTCTTCCGCACTGTGCTTGATCCACTGCAATGATGAGAAGCAGTCTCCAGCATTGGGATGAACAGACTACAGTAAACTGACCCCAGATCAGTTCCTCCAGCCCTGTGGGTGTCGTCAATTTCCAGAGAGAGGGGTTTGTCAATAATTAAACTTTTGCTTTGAAAAGAATCTCACAGTGAGTGTGTGTGTGTGTGTGTGTGTGCCTGAGAGGCCAGGGTGGGGCTGAGGTGTGTTTGATCTTCAAAGCCAGCCACTGCCCGGTCAGAGCGGCTGGCGGAGCGGTTTGGGTTGAGTGCTGACCGTGACGTGAGACAGGGGTTCACTGCTGATGCAGCCCGGTCAGAGCGGCTGGCGGAGTGGGTTGGGTGGAGCGCTGACCTTGACGTGAGACAGGGGTTCGCTGCTGATGCAGCCCGGTCAGAGCGGCTGGCGGAGTGGGTTGGGTGGAGCGCTGACCGTGACGTGAGACAGGGGTTCGCTGCTGATGCAGCCCGGTCAGAGCGGCTGGTGGAACGGGTTGGGTTGAGTGCTGACCTTGACGTGAGACAGGGGTTCACTGCTGATGCAGCCCGGTCATAGCAGCTGGCGGAGCGGGTTGGGTTGAGTGCTGACCGTGACGTGAGACAGGGGTTCGCTGCTGATGCAGCCCGGTCAGAGCAGCTGGCGGAGCGGGTTGGGTTGAGTGCTGACCGTGACGTGAGACAGGGGTTCGCTGCTGATGCAGCCCGGTCAGAGCGGCTGGCGGAACGGGTTGGGTTGAGTGCTGACCGTGACGTGAGACAGGGGTTCGCTGCTGATGCAGCCCAGTCAGAGCAGCTGGCGGAGCGGGTTGGGTTGAGTGCTGACCGTGACGTGAGACAGGGGTTCACTGCTGATGCAGCCCGGTCAGAGCAGCTGGCGGAGCAGTTTGGGTTGAGTGCTGACCGTGACGTGAGACAGGGGTTCGCTGCTGCAGCCCGGTCAGAGCAGCTGGCGGAGCGGGTTGGGTTGAGTGCTGACCGTGACGTGAGACAGGGGTTCGCTGCTGATGCAGCCCGGTCAGAGCAGCTGGCGGAGCGGGTTGGGTTGAGTGCTGACCGTGACGTGAGACAGGGGTTCGCTGCTGATGCAGCCCGGTCAGAGCGGCTGGCGGAGCGGTTTGGGTGGAGCGCTGACCGTGGCGTGAGAGAGGGGTTTGCTAATGCACAGAGAGAGAGAGCAGCGGAGGTGAAGCGTTGGAGTCTGTCTCTGCAGAGTGGAGATATTCGCAGTTACATCATCCCTCACGCGCTGGAGAATCGATGATGTGGCAGCTTAAGGGGAGAGTTCACTGCTTTTCAGATGTATTATGATTCTCACACTCATCTCAGAGTTTATCGCACAGTTTTCCAATCAAACACCTGATTTCTCAGTTATTTGTATTCAGCACTGAAACACTCCATTTCCCATTACGATATTAAAACAATTAGCAAAAACAGCACTCAAACACACACACACACACACACACACACACACGCAAACGCACACACATTTACACACATATACACACTCTTGAAATTCAAAACGTCTCCACATCCCTAGCTCATAGACAAACTCTCTCTCTCCCTCTTTCTCCCTCTCTCTTTCTCCCTCTCTCCACACACACACACACACACACACACACACGCATACGCACAGATATCAGTCACTAAAGACTGTTCAAACAGGTGGATTCATTAATTTCACTTAAGCTATTAGGAATATGCTCTCTAGCTTTCAGACAGGATCAAGTCATCAGTCTCTCTCTCTCTCTGTCTCACACACACACACACACACACACACACACACACACACACGCAGGTCTTGTCAAGGTTATTTCAAGTACATCTCCATCTCTCGCCCTGAAAGCCAGCAGCAGATTCAATTAAATTAAACAGAGTGGATTTAGTACCTCTGTCAGGCCATTCACGGTCATAACTTTTCATTTTCTCTCCAAATTCAATCAATTAAGACATTCTGAGATCTGATTGAGAAAAATATCAGAATACGCCTCATTAAAGTTGTCCAATGATTGATATATATATTTCTTTCCTAATTGCACATCAGATGTACACACACTGAAACACACACAATCTAAAACACACATACACACACAGACACACACACACACACACACCTGGACCCCTCATATGTGCATAGTGCTCATGGACAATGTAATTTACAGTGACAAATGAAAAAGAACAACAATGCAAGTCAGCCCTGGCCCTCGCATGGGTTGGTGAGTGACTGATATTACTCTGTTCTTTCTTCTCCCTCTCTCTCTCTCTCTCTCTTTCTCTCTGTCTCTCCCTCTCTCTCAATAACAGGAGACAATAAAAAGAGGGATAGATTGTGATGGTCAAGAGGACCGTGGCTCTGAGCAGTCGGCTGGAAAGGAGAGATGACACTCATCTGTCTGAGCGGAGTCAGAGGTGTGCGGTGTCATAATGACATCATAATGGTACACGACAAGAGTGAAAGTGGCCCTTTGTGTGTGTGTGTGTGTGTGTGTGTGTGTGTGTGTGTGTGTGTGTGCGTGAACAAATGTATCCGTGTGCTTGTGTGTCTTTAAATGTGGGTTCAATGTATGTTAAATGTATCTGTTTGTTTATATGTAAGTGTGTGTGTGTGTGTGTGTGCGCGTGTGTGTGTGTGCGCGCGTGTGGGCATAGTAATTAAAGTAAACAACTGTCCTGTATAACTTAATGGATAGTCAAATTGTCATAGGACACGGTCAATGGGCTTTTAACTCAGCCAATTTAGGCAATGGCTTGAAAGTGTTGTGTGATTCTCAGTTAATTAATTGAGAGCCAATTTGAAAATGACTTTTCCTAAATTGAAGCGAAAATGAAATAATGTCCACAAAAAAGATATTTAGAACAATGATTCGCCCGCCCATTAAAGGAAGAACTTACAAAGATAAGAATTCTTCCTCGCGTTGAGTAAAGACCACGTAAAGCGAAGATCACTCCTTCCTGCTGCTGTTAACCAAAGAGCACATAAAACTAAGACCTCTGCCTAGCTCATCCCATAAAAAAAACCACATACTTTCCCTGATCACGGTTTTATAAGCCCGTACTCATCCGAGAGCCTGTCTTCATTATGAAACAGACATTAAGAGCTAATATTTCTCTGTCTCTGTTCTTTTACTGGTGATTGACAGAATGTTGTTTGATTTTTTTGCTGGCTTTCCCATTAGCCGACTTTTTACGAGAACACCCGTGTACAGTCATGACGTGTGCTGCGGTCATGACGACAATAGAAAGTTGGTGTTGCCGCGGTGATTTCTGTCATCACAGATGCTGGAATGGCAGAGTATACACGAGGCCAAAAAATTAAAAAATACATATCTACTATTTCATAACATGTATATAGTTTGATAAAGAATTTGCCCACAACTGAATGCATAAACTACAACATGTCCATTTCTGAATAAAGTAAGTTTTGTCTACACATTTACAAGGCATTTTTCGTCTGCATAGTTATCTCCAGCTCTCTAGACCAATCAAAAATGAACAAGGATGGATGGTGGGCTTCAGTTTTGAAGCTGTTTCAAAGGAGAAGTCGGTCAGAGTGAAAACAGGCAGGTCCCAAGTCCAGAAGGAGAACCGGCTCCAGTGATACAATTAGCATCAATGAAAAAACAAAACAAAACAAAACAAAACAAAAACAATGATTATATTACGGTGAGCCACCACCACCACCAACCCAAAGGACATATAAGGACTGAGAGAGAGAGGCAACAGTGAGACAGGGAATAAAGTTTGTTACTTATGAGTGAAATAAATAAGGCAGGGAATGCAGCGGTGAGACGGGTTGAACGAGGAGTCAGCGTAGAAGACGGGGCGTGACTCAGTCATGTTCAAACCATTTGTCAGCGAACTGGTCGTCATCTGATCTTTTAAAAATATTCACACACAGATTCATTAACGGTTTAGTCAGTCGGTACGACCGCTGTCTGCATAGATCACTAAATAGTTTAGCAGTCTCTTCATATTCAGTATTGCCTTCATTCACTTTAACAACAGCCTTGATCCGTGTGTTTACTCTCAACTTCCTTCGTCTTCACTGTAGCCTGAAATCATGTTTAAAACAGCCTTAGAGTTTATGAGTTACAAATTGTCTTTAGTTTTTAAACAGAAAGAGAGCCTGTGGCGGAGAGAGAGAGAGAGAGAGAGAGAGAGAGAGAGAGAGAGAGAGAGAGAAAGTTTGCCTTTTACAGGCAGTTAATCCCAAGGCAAACTCTGATGAGACTGCAAGTCAAATTTCTAACAGCGCATAAATAATACATACAAACTGACAGCATCTGCTCTCTCTCTCTCTCTCTCTCTCTCTCTCTCTCTCCGTTTCTCAGAACTGAAGTCCCACACATCAGCTTCAATATTATTCACACAGAGGCCATAGGAAGTGTGACGTGAGAGTGTTGGAGAAGAGGACACTTAGTCCGACTGTAAAACATTTACTGGAGTAAAATGCTAGCCCTGGAACCTAGCGTGCTAAACTGGGCCATGACTCTTAACAGCCGTAGCTGTCTCTCACCACGTTCATGATTCTCAAGAAGCATAGTAGTCTCTCTCCGCGTTCACGTCCACGGGGATGCGCGTGTCTGTATGCACACAGGCAAAATGAAACCTATTTGTTTTGAAGGAATTTCACTGTGTCAGATTCACAGAGTCATTTGAGATTGAAAGCCTAATTACTGTTTCAGAACATTAACCAGAGCACTGGCCGTGTTAAATACTGAAGATGTTTCACTGGAGAGGATAAACATGATTCTTAGTTTGTGCGAGACGGCTCAGAGAGGAACTAGGTCCGACAGGGCTTAAAATGAAAACAAAATGAAGAGAAAATGAAAAACAAAATAGGTCAGAGGCAAACAGGAGGAACACGGAAGACGGGTCTTTCTGGTGCGTTGTAGTCTCTCGTTTGTTCAGCGTGTTTTCCCTGCGCACGTTAAAAGAGGTCAAACATGGGATGAAAATGAATCGAACATGAAATAAATACAAAACAAATGTCTGTGAGATGTTTATGACTCAGGACATATTTCATTACAGAGAATTGTATATCCTCCATACGTCTTTGCATTTTTAATAAACGCAAGGCATTTCATAATATTTTCCAATTATTCCCAGCCTGAGGAAAGTCATCCAATAGCAGTAAGCTGTAATATGAATACTTCATGCATGATGAATTATAAATGCCTTTACTAGACATCACAAAACTTTCATAACACTTTACAACACCTGCATAATACGTTAGTTCATGAATTCCAGTAATTAACAATGATGCTATTTTTAATTGTTTCATTATTTAATGTCTCATTATTTAATAATGACATTATTTTCATTTTTTTAATTATTTAAAGTGAAGATGTAACACGCTCTAACAGAGGCAGTTTAGTTTAATGATTAAACTATTAAATATTTAATGATCAAGTAATTACATTATTTGACATAGGAGTTCATAAGTAAACAGGTTATCTCGTAAGAACAGATGTAACACATGGATGCGACAGAGGCAGTCTAACGGCTCCTGCACTGTGTACGCACTGTCACACACACACACACACACACACATGCACACGCGCACACACACACACGCGCGCGCACTCAGGACACGAAGGCCTGCATTACTATAGCTCACTGTATATGCACTGTCTGTGTTAATACACACGCACACACACACACACACACACACACACACACACACACACAGGACATGAAGGCCTGCATTACTATAGCTCACTGTATATGCACTGTCTGTGTTAACACACACACACGCGCACACACACACACACACACACAACATGAAGGCCTGCATTACTATAGCTCGCTGCATATGTACCGTCTGTGTTAACACACACACACACACTTGACACGAAGGCCTGCA
This sequence comes from Chanos chanos, assembly GCF_902362185.1. Classification (NCBI taxonomy): domain Eukaryota; kingdom Metazoa; phylum Chordata; class Actinopteri; order Gonorynchiformes; family Chanidae; genus Chanos; species Chanos chanos. The sequence goes on from NC_044499.1 coordinate 3,750,206, forward strand.
TTACTATAGCTCACTGTATATGCACTGTCTGTGTTAACACACACACACACACAAACACACACACACTCACACACACACACACAAGACACGAAGGCCTGCATTACTATAGCTCCCTGTATATGCATTGTCTGTGTTAACACACACACACACACACGCACACAGAAGGCACAAAGGCCTGCATTACTATAGCTCCCTGTATATGCACTGTCTGTGTTAACACACACACACACGCACACACACACACGCACACACACACACACACACACAAGACACGAAGGCCTGCATTACTATAGCTCACTGTATATGCACTGTCTGTGTTAACACACACACACACACACACTCACAGAAGACACAAAGGCATGCAGGTGGATGAGAACTCCTTATGGTGTGTGAGGAGTCCCAGTGTTAAAACATGGCCATGGGAAACAGTCTGTGTTGTGAATATGCTGTTGGTAGAACGCTGGTTTATGTAACCACATGTCACATCCAGGGGGACTCATTCGCCCTTTGACATGTACAACGTTCTCTCTTTCAGAGATAAAAGTTTGGGATGGAAAACCAGGGACCAGAACTTCACACAAAAAACCAAGGAGCATAACTTACATAAAAAAAACAGGGACCCTAACTTCCAAAATTATTACATGATACACCCAATACATTTTGGTTATCCGTTTGGTTTTTTTTAGAGACTTTGCAGATGGTGCAGTAAAAAGCTAAATAATCACACAACCCACTAACAGCAAAGAGGATTAAAAAAAGATAATAATGATAATATGCAGAAAATCAGTCAAAGTTTTGGCGGCGGGTGGGGGTAAACTGAGCGGGAACAGACTCAGATGGGCCATCTTGCTCCTCTTTGCCATGTTGCTTTGACTGGCAGCGTGGTTAGATGCCCGGGCAGAATAAGGGCACGGTGCCCGGAGCGAGGCCAGGCTGCTCGCCACGGAGACCGAAACACAAACAGAGAAAAAGGTCAAGCCCAGAGGGTTTGTCACACCATCGCAGATGACGACACCAGCCTGGGAGGACGGGTTTTTAAACAACCTCGCTCTGGGAGGCAGGGTTTTTAAACAACCTCGCTCTGGGAGGCAGGGTTTTTAAACAACCTCGCTCTGGGAGGCAGGGTTTTTAAACAACCTTGCGCTGGGAGGCAGGGTTTGGAGCTTACTTTTCTTTCGGAGTTTTATGTGATAATGCCATCTATGACACATTTTTCATCTTTTTTTAAATGACCTCTAACTGTTGACCTCTACAGAGACAGAAAAAACATTTTGAACCAAGTGCCAGGGGACAGTAGCCACAGTACCAATAACTGTAGACACTGGTCTGACTTTTTTTTTTTTTTTTAGCTTGTGGGATATTTTTACGTGATTAAACTATTTAAATCATGAGAAGCTCTGTGTTAAAGCACTTACAGGCTGTAACATGCTACTTGGATAGTAATTGGTCCTAAAAAGCTATAAAGTCAGAAAATTATTGGCTTTATAATTGAAATTGACTATAAGTTCAAATCTGATTGTGAGATTTTTCATACAGTTTGTCCATATTTATGCAACAGTCTGTCTGCATCTTGTATGTGCATCTCGTTAAACAAAATAATAGGTTCCACAAACCACTAGTGTTAAAAACAAACGAATGAAGCGGTAATCTTACTAAACAGAATTAAAAGGTCCTGTAATGTGTCAGTGTTAATTAGAGCAGAGTGGAAACAGAACAGACCCTACACAGGTGCCTCCAGTCAGAGGCTTCAGACTGACTGTTTCTGGAGAACTGCTACACCAGTGAGGCAGAGGAGATCCAGAGCACTGGAGGGAAAGGTTTGATGGGTGACAGATGAAGAGGAAAGGAGAAGAGGAGAGAGAGAGAAAGAGAGAGAGCGAGAGAGAGAGAGAGAGAAAGAGAAAGAGAGAGAGAGAGAGAGAGAGAGAGAGAGAGAGAGCAAAAGGTGGGTTGGGGGGGGGGGGGGCACAGAGTGAGTGAGACTCCACTGTGTTCTTCCTACAGTGCATCCAGTCCTGCTCCACTTCAAAGCCGACTTTGATTCTTCTCCTCCGAGACCTCTATTCTTTGGGAGTGTACCTAACCCCCCTTCACTCCTCACCCCTTTGTGCACTAATGTGGAGTGATAAAAAAGAAGTCCTGTCTCAAAGAATACCAACTGCAGATCAAAGACAGACGACCAGTGCCAGGAATGCAGTTAACCAGTTTGCCTGTCTTTGCCTGTTGCCGCAGAGCAGAGCAGAGCAGAGCAGAGCAGAGCAGAGGAGAGCAGAGCAGAGCAGGGGAGGTAGAATTTAAAGTTCAGGAGGCAGGAGGAGGCGCGTGGTGCTCTTAGAAATCCTCCTCCGGCCTCACTTTGGAAACTAACACGCTTCTGACTTTCAAGTTTGAGTAAAAGCCCAGGACGGAGCTGCGATTAAACATTCATCTGAAGTCATATCGTCCCTCATTAACAGAGTTTTCTTTCTTTTTAAAGTCAAATTTATTAAAATGCATCTTGTGGGGAAATATATATATAGGCCTATATATATATTTATATACGGATAGATTTGCAAGTTTATGCATCCAAGTAGAAAATCAAGTAAATAAATTTTTAGCTGAGCCTTTATGTGCCAAATAAATGAAAGAGAGAAGAAAAAAAAAAGAAAAAGAAAAAAGAGAAAGATGAATCTGTCTCAACAGCCTCTTCAAGCATCAAAAGAAAATATTGCTCAATTTAAATTTAATGACTGGTTTCAGCGACATGGCTATTGTGAGTGTGAGTACCAGCAGATCCATAATGACAGTAATGGACTGGTTTATGAAACGCCCTTCACACGAGAGAGTCTGCTGGGCTAGGCAAACACCACATTAAAGGACGACTTCCACCACCAAACGGGCTCCTCGTGGCCAGAATATGAACCGGAACAAAAAAAAGAGAGAGAGAGAGAGAGACTCCTAGAGTGTTCCTGCTGTGAATGAATGCCTGATGTTTGCCGCCATGGGAACGAAAGAATGTTTTTGTCCAAAGTCCTTTTACCTCAAAACCTTGTTGTTGTTGTTTTTTTTCCCCTTTTTTCTTTATTTCTATTCATCGGATAAGTAGAACAACGTAGAATTAATACTGTCCCCGTGGCAGGGCTCGCGTATCTCTGGAGCAACCCTGCGGTTTTGGGAGCCTTACCCAGGGCTCCACATAAGGAGTAAAGCTGGCACGTTTAGGGTTTTCGAACCAACAACCCTCTGGTGAGTGGAGCACCCTTGTTGATGCCAAAACACTGCATATAAATACCCAGCCTTCTGTCATCAGCGTGTTTTTAACAACCTTAAACAATCCATCGTTCAGCAGTAATACACTGTTTCAGGTTATAGCATGTACATGATGAGGACAACTTAATCTGCCCTTTATTCTATCGTCTGGCCTCTTCAGCGTGATCCAAAAGTGTCTGTGATTCAAATAGGACATGACCATGTGTCGCACATGTGGCGTTACCTGTGTGAATATAGAGCGAAAACACAGCAAATAACGATAAGTCGTTCGTTTGAATACAGAGGAACGACGCAGTTTGAACAGAAAACCTTAAAATCTCCCAGGGCAGTCGGACTTTCACTACACAAGTGGTTTAGGGACTCTGTGGTGAGGAATCTAGTCGTAAGTGTGCTCCCTTTCAGAGTGTATGAAAAGTACTCTTGGGATAATTGCATTCACTAAAAGTAATGGGCAGCTAATGAACAGACCAGTCAGAGGGGTTTTATTTCAACAAATCCAAAGGTCGAAAAAAAAAACGAGAGAGAGAGAGAGAGAAAGAGAAAGAGAGAGAGAGAGAGAGAGAGAGAGAGGGAGAGAGAGAGCGAGAGAGAGAGAGAGAGAGAGAGGGAGAGGGAGAGAGACAGAGAGGGAGAGGGAGAGAGAGAGAGAGAGAGAGAGAGAGAGAGAGAGAGAGAGGGAAAAGAAATCAGAGAAACTTTTCACGTCCTTTATGCCCTAATCCACCTAGAGCACTTGACATACCCTTCGGTTCTGTCTGCTCTTCACAAAGAGTCTTTCTCTCTCTCTCTCTCTCCTCTCTCTCTCCTCTCTCTCTCTCTCTCTCTATCAGTTTCTCTGGATGATCTACAGAAATGAAATGAAGACCATCTCTTCCCCCCCCCCCTCTCTTTCTCTCTCTCTCTCTCTCTCTCTCTCTCTCTCTGTTGCCCTGAGCTCTGTCTTCTTCTTCAGCCAACGTTCTGATGTTGCTCTCCCAGCAGGAGTTACCTGAACAACCCTGCATTATATCTGAAAAAAAAGACAAAACTTCATCTCTCTCTTTCATCTGCGCAGACAGGAAGAGAGATCCCGTCAGTTTCACAGTTCCACACATCCCCTCCTGGCCTGTGGATTAAGACAGATGTCTCCTCAGCAATGAGCTTCTTGGCTAATTTAGTTTGATGTTAATCCCTATTTATTGATAATGGTGTGTGGGTAACACTGGCTTGCTGTGAGCCGGGCTACCAGGAAAATGTTGATGAGTGGAGATTTTCAACAGGTAAGCTCAGTATGTCCAACAACTACACTGAGATGGCAAGAGGTTAGTGATTTACTCTCTACAGGACTATACATTCCTCCATCATTTCTCTTTCACGTTTTTGCCTTCGCTCACGATCAAAACATCAGGCATTAAGATAAGCAACAGTTTGGTTGGTTTTAACCTTTAATTGTAACGTTGAGTTGTAGAGCACAAACATGAGAATGGTTTATTCATTCAAGCAGGCCTCGGTTTATTTTCGTTTTGCTCTTCTGAAAACATAAGGACATTAAAAACCAGATACTTTAAGACTTTGATTCAAGCTTTGTTTCCAGTGGGTGACGTACAGTTTTATTCATTCTTTTATGATTACATCTCTACTTCAACTCAAGAATGATTTCTGAATGCTTTTACCATCAATATTTAGTATTCACAGCCTTTGACTCAAAACACCGTACTGTTGATTCTGCCATTTCATATTTTTATTATATTTAATAGTAATCACAATAAGAACAAAAGTGTTAGTGGCAATACAGAGTATGTAAATCTCCAGCATTATCCATTTGACTAGAGAAACACTTAAAGAAACATTTTCCCCTTAAAGCTAATAAAAAAAGGGACCTGATTTGATGGTTGGTGGCTGTGTTTTGGCTGATTGTAGCGTAGCCGTGACGACGATATGGAAATTAGGCAGAGCCCATGTTGCTGAGTGACACACTCGAGAACAGGAATCTATCCGAGTGTCCACTCCAAAAACAGGAGCATAGCCAGCCACCACTGATCCCTCTCTCTCTCTCTTTCTCTCCCTCTCTCCCTCTCTCTCTCTCTCTCCCACACTCTCACTGTCTCTCTCTCTCTCTCTCTCTCTCTCCCACACTCTCATTGTCTCCCCCTCTCTCTCTCTCCCTCTCTCTCTCTCTCTCTCTCTCTCTCTCTCTCTCTCACTGTCTCTCTCTCTCTCTCTATCTTAAGCATATGCTGATTGCTTTTACACCCACACCAATCAAGTTCCATCTCTTCCTACGCCAACAGTGGGCTTAGATCAAAGGTACTGGGAAGGATTTGTAGTGTTTTGTAAGAACACTCGAATCCAACCGCTAGTTACCTGTTTTGAACCCTGTGCAGAGAATGAATCTGATACTTTTGATTTGTGTGTATTTGAGAAATGATAAGGTTTGGGGAGGGGGGGAGGGGGGAGGGCTGTGCATAGGATTGTTGTCAAGGTGGGAATGGTCAGGGTGAAGGAAATGGTTTGTTATTGAAGGCCCTGTGTCTACATGTCTCCGTTTTGTTTAGTTTTGTTTTGTTTTGTAGTTCAGGAGCGTTGGATGGCAGTGGACCATCTTTTCTGAAAATCGAGATGCCAAAAGTGGGATGCCAACACACACACACGCGCACACACACACAGTTGCCCTGTCCTTCACGGATGGATGGGCTCAGATGCAGGCTCACTGGGCGGATGTGGCACTGGGAGATGGCTGATGGCAGGATGGCAGATCCATGCAGCCCTGTCACGGCCCAGCCCTCAGGGGGAGCACCTTAAATGAGTCTGACCTTCTCTGCTGGCTCCCCTGCTAACGCCTGCTGCTTCAGCCTCTGCCATCCTCTCCATTAATAAATGCTCTCTCTCTCTCTCTCTCTCTCTCTCTCTCTCTCTCTCTCTGTTTGTCTCTCTCTCTGTCTTCTCTCTCTCTCTCTCTCTGTTTCTCTCTCTTTCTATCTTCTCTCTCTCCCCCTTCTCTCACTCTCTCTCGCTTTCTCTCTCTGTCTTTTTCCCTCTCTTACTCTCTCACTCTCTCTCTCTCTCTCTCTCTCTCTCTCTCTGTCACTGTCTTTTCACCTCTTTCCCAATTTCCTCTCTTTCTTTATGCGTTTACCTCTCTTCTGTCTCGTACCTATTCTTCTCTCCCAGCTCTCTCTCTCTCTCCCTGTCTCTCTCTCTCTCCCTCTCTCTCTCTCTCTCTCTCTCTCCCTGTCTCTCTCTGTCCTATGCCTCAGTCCTTTTCGTTGCTTCTGTTATTTACTCTCTCTAATCCTCATCCTTCTGTCTCTCTCTCTCTCTCTCTCTCTCTCTCTCTGTCTCTCTCTCTCTCTTTCTCCCTGCATTCCTCATTCTCTGGACTCGGAGCATTAAGAGCCATGAATGATCACTCTCCCTTAACAGAAGAGATAAATTTAGAAGAGGAGGGTAAATGAACCGACGCCTAAGATGATCAGATCCTGGGGGTTGGGAGACCTTGCCAACATATTAATCGTTTTTTTTTTTTTTCGCTTTTTGTTTTTTTTGCTTGAGCAGCTGAGCGTTTGGCGGGAAAACAGCAGCCAAGAACAGGGACACAGCTCTGCCTCCAGACTGTGGCACCTTGTTACCCCACTGCGGGTTGTTTTTAATAATTTCTCCCCCCTGATCCAGAGCAGGGCAGTTGGGAGGTGTAGAGTCTTTTTAGACTATGTGGCAAAGCCTGGAAGTTAATCTGGTACAGCGAGTCAGTCAAAGCGCAGGCAGCAAACGATAACTGCTCAGCACAATGCCCTCCTGACTCCTCCAAGAGTCTTTTCTTCTCACCAGCTAATTCAACTCCACTTTTCCTCCCTCATATTTCTTCCCCCTGGAAAATTTCTTTGTGAATTTTTTTCTTTCTTTTTTTTTTTTCAGGGTCTTTTTCAGTTCACTGAGACATTGTGCGGTTTTCAGTATCTTTTTAATGAGTTGTTTTCTACCCTTTTCTACCAGGATAGCTTAGTCTTTTTGTTCCTTGGACGAGATAAAAAAAATGGATTTTACTCTCCTTTTGGAGAGACGGAATTATGTGTTATCCTTCCTGTTTGGAATTTACCAAATGAGTTGTAGTTTTAGATCAATAATACACAGTTAGTAACAACCGTTTAGTTCAATTGACACACTCACTATCTAAGCCGCTTATCCTGATTAGGGTCGCAGGGGGTGCTGGAGCCTATCCCAGCGCTTATAGGGCGAAAGGCAGGGAAACACAGGTCACCAGTCCATTGCAGGACAGACACACACACTCATATTCATACCTAGGAGCAATTTAGGCCAGTTCACCTAACCTGCATGGACTGTGGGAGGAAACCCACACAAAACTCCACACAAGCTCCACCCTGGCCGCCCGGCCGGTAATCGAACCCAAGACCTTCTTGCTGCGAGGCAACAGCACTACCCACTGCGCCACCGTGCCGCCCACAACTGACCCAGTTAATGACAATTTGTACCAGCCATGCAATAGCTGCACACTGCTGTACACTGCTGTATGTAAAAAGTTGGCAAGAGCGTTGTGGGCCTGATGCTTGCTCTGTGAAGCAGCGTAAACAGCTTTTATCGTATTTTATCATATTTCCTATTTGCATGCAACGATTGCTGCCTCAACACTTTGCTTTTTTGCATGAAACGTTTTGCGTGACGCTGGAGAAGCCGGGAGATGAAAGAGGAGACAGATTGAGTTGTCCTCTTTAAGGAACTCTGACATGCTTCATTAAAACACACACCCCCCCCCCTCTCCAACCGCCACCGCCCCCCACCCTCGTTTTTCACGACGCAACTCCACCTCGGTGTCTCCGCAGAGCACGCAGGTTCGGCTTCTTCGCCTCACGACGTTTAAGAAATCTTTTTCACTTTCTCTGCGGGGCGTCCGGCACTAACGGGATCTGATCAAAGGGCTCCCATTCTGCTCCTTGTTTTTTGGCAGGTTAAAAACCGCGCACAAATCCCGGGCTTGTCATCTCTCTCTCTCTGTTGAGTCTGGAAGCTTCAGAGTGGGGATGATGGTGCCAGAGATACTTTGACAGAAGACACAGTAATGCTTCACTGAAATACACACTTTACCTAATCAATGACACATCAACCTTAGCCTGACTCAGCATGCTCTAATCTCATTTCTCTCTCTCTCTCTCTCTCTCTCTCTCTCTCTTTTTCTCATCACAGATGGAATACTATCATTAAGTGTAGAGGACCTATGACTGTTGTTGTGGGTAATTAAAGCAAGCAGGTTTTCTCCACTCTCTCTCTCTCTCTCTCTCTCCCTCTCTCTCTCTCTCTCTCTCTCTCTCTCTCTCTCTCTGTCAGGTGGCAACTCAGACTGACAATATTGCGAAAGATGATAGGAATCTCTGTGTCTCTTATGTCTGTCACACACACACACACACACTTGTATACAGACACACACACACACACACATACGCGCACGCACACACACACACACACACACACACACACACGGACCTTAACAGCAGGGTGTCAGTCGTAACAGAGGCTTTGTTACAGCATGCTCATCACAGAATTCATATTCTTGCTTAACAGATATCAGTCAGTGCCTCAGGGGACTAAACAGCTTTTCATTAGCATCCAACTGAACCAGCCTCTTTAAACTGGTTAACACTGAATCCCAGTACAAAAGCAAATACTTATCTCAGTGTCTCAGTGAGTATCCAATCATGTACAACCATACCTTCGTAATGAGGACTTATTGGATGCCTGAGATTTCATGGAGCGTCAAAGAGAACTCTTATGGTTTCATTTTATCACCCCACCCCTCCCCCCATAAAAAATAAAAACCAAACCCGAAAAAACCCAAAACAAACCAAACAGACAGAAAAAGAAATGAACCTGGTCAGGAGAGCTCAGGACACTTATACTGAGGGGAATCTTCTGTATCTTCTCCCTAAACGAAGGATGTGCATGCTTTTCTTTTTTTTTTTCATTTCTTTTTTTTTTTATGGACTGCTATGGAGTTTGAATAAACTGCCGTGGGCATCATATTGTCAAGAACACCAGAATTTACATATAAATTGGGAAACTGAGAGAAAGAGGGAGAGAGAGACAGACAGACAAACAAGGGAGGCAAAAACAGAGGAGGAAAACAATAAAAGGGTTGACAATACAAGGACTTTAGCAGACAGACAGACAGGCAGACAGGCAGACAGACAGGCAGACAGAGGGAGAGAGAGAGAGTGTTTATGTCTGTTAATGTGTGTGTGTGTGAGGGAGATGTGTGCATGCCTGGGTCTGTGTATATGTGTATGTGTGTGTGTGCGTGTGCGTGTGTGTGTGTATCTGTGAGAGAGAGAGAGAGAGAGAGAGAGAGAGAGAGAGAGAGGAAGACTGTGGCAGTTGTGATGATGGTGGAGAATGTGTGTGTGTGTGTGTGTGTGTCTGTGTGTGTGTGTGTGTGTGTGTCTGTGTGAGGGAGAGAGAGAGAGAGAGAGAGAGAGAGAGATAGAAAGGAAGACTCTGGCAGTTGTGATGATGATGGAGAATGTTTGTGTGTCTGTGTCTGTGTGTATGTGTGTGTGTCTGTGTGTGTATCTGTGAGGGAGAGACAGAGAGAGAGAGAGAGAGGAAGACTCTGGCAGTTGTGATGATGGTGGAGAATGTTTGTGTGTCTGTGTCTGTGTGTGTGTGTCTGTGTCTGTGTGTGTGTGTCTGTGTGAGGGAGAGAGAGAGAGAGAGAGGAAGACTCTGGCAGTTGTGATGATGGTGGAGAATGTTTGTGTGTCTGTGTCTGTGTCTGTGTGTGTGTGTCTGTGTCTGTGTGTGTGTGTCTGTGTGAGGGAGAGAGAGAGAGAGAGAGAGAGGAAGACTCTGGCAGTTGTGATGATGGTGGAGAATGTTTGTGTGTCTGTGTCTGTGTGTGTGTGTCTGTGTCTGTATGTGTGTGTATCTGTGTGAGGGAGAGAGAGAGAGAGAGAGAGAGAGAGAGAGAGAGGAAGACTCTGGCAGTTGTGATAATGGTGGAGAATGTTTGTGTGTCTGTGTCTGTGTCTGTGTGTATGTGTGTGTGTCTGTGTGAGGGAGAGAGAGAGAGAGAGAGAGAGAGAGAGGAAGACTCTGGCAGTTGTGATGATGGTGGAGAATGTTTGTGTGTCTGTGTCTGTGTGTATGTGTTTGTATCTGTGTGAGGGAGAGAGAGAGAGAGAGAGGAAGACTCTGGCAGTTGTGATGATGGTGGAGAATGTTTGTGTGTCTGTGTCTGTGTGTATGTGTTTGTATCTGTGTGAGGGAGAGAGAGAGAGAGAGAGAGAGGAAGACTCTGGCAGTTGTGATGATGGTGGAGAATGTTTGTGTGTCTGTGTCTGTGTCTGTGTGTATGTGTGTGTGTCTGTGTGAGGGAGAGAGAGAGAGAGAGAGAGAGAGAGAGAGAGAGAGGAAGACTCTGGCAGTTGTGATGATGGTGGAGAATGTTTGTGTGTCTGTGTCTGTGTCTGTGTCTGTGTGTATGTGTGTGTGTCTGTGTGAGGGAGAGAGAGAGAGAGAGAGAGAGAGAGAGAGAGAGAGGAAGACTCTGGCAGTTGTGATGATGGTGGAGAATGTTTGCCGTGGTGTTTCAGGGTTCAAATCACCATCTCACAGCCGCCGTCTCCTCTCTCTCTCATCCTCTTGTTTGTGTCTTTGTGTCTGCCATGAAAATGTGCGAAAATAAATCACTTCTCATGCGCAAAAGAGAAAAAAACAGCTTGTGTCAACAGCTCTTCAACCAGATTCCCTTTTGTCTTTCTGAAAAATAATCCTGAAATCTTTGAGCAAAAGCCAGGGCTGGGGTATTCAAATCAGCATTTCTTCCGTAGGAGACCAGAGCAGAGTACTAAAACTTTTACTGAAAGCTCTTTAGTTTGACCTCATATATCCTCTAAATGTACTTTAAGTGTGTAAAATTGTGAATAAGACCCTCCCTAATTGAATGTTGTTTCAAATTTATCTCAAAGAGAGAAAGAGAGAATAAGCAAGAGAGAGAGAGAGAGAGAGAGAGAGACAGAGAGAGAGAGAGAGAGAGAGAGAAAACGAAAACTCGTCTCTGTCTATATTAGGTTCCAGAGCTTTTGAAGCATTTGGAGCAGATTAAAAGCACCTCCCCGATATGACCGTATTAACAGTAAATTGATTTTGCTTGGAAAGAAAGGTCAAGATGAATGGGTTTGTGAGCTAGCCAACGCCGCGTCGCTTATTAGCTTTCAATCCACAATCTAACGAATTAGCGCATCAGTGGTTTTCAGATGGCTGTGCAAACAGGAAACACGCTCGGGGGGGAAAAGCCTTTTTAAAATGTCATTCTTATAATGTCAGAATCATGGATTATGTGTCAAAAGCACAAAGTAGCCCCCTGTCCAATCACATTACCTAAACGCCGGATAAATTCACTCCATTGGTCATCGGCCTTGCGTGACACGTTTTGGTGTTGGCATCCATTAGAGCACCTTGGTTTGCATAGAAACAGCCTGTAGTCAGAGAGTCTAGCGTGACTGACCGTGACTCCGTCCTCCAGCATAATCTGTCTTGTTTCTTTTTTTTTTTTAAATTTTGGCTACGTCAGATGGATAACAAGCAAGGCAGAGCTCTCTGGAAATTCTGCTCAGATCTGTTCTTCATTTCTTTGCTTATAAATTGGCTAATGTTCTGGTTTAGAAAAGAACAGTTTGCCAGGAGTGCAGAACTAGAACTGTGCACAGCAGATGAAGAACCCTCCACTTAATTAACGTTTGCTCCGACGAGGAGTGTCCAAGCAGTGGTTTAGGAATTGCTGTATTTTAGGCTGAGCATTCTGACGGTGACTTACATAATATTTGAAACCCATTGAGTTCCATTGTCACTGTGTGATTAAATGGGTGTTTAGTATACATGTGTGACAAACATAATGTATGTATACGTTAAATACACACACACACACACAGACACACACACACACAGACATGCACAGACACACACACACATGTATGCTTGCACACACAAGCACAGTAAACATACAAATGTAAAAGCACATACACACACGTGTACACACACACATGTGCGCATGCACACACACACACACACACATGTGCATGCACGCCTAAGCACAACAAACACACAAATGCACAAGCGCATGCACACGTGTACACACACACACGTACACACACACACACATACACACAAAATTTGTGTATACACATAAAGGGTAATTTGAGATGGAGATTGTATTGATCTTACATTCAGAATGCTGTAAGAGTCTTGGCTGACCTCTATCTCACCTCTTATCTTTCATGCTTCAGATTTGTCCCTTTTAAACCTAACAGTCTGTTTGTACCATGTCTGATGTGGATCCTGTCAACTTCTGTGCTAGACTTCAAATTTTCAGATTCTAATAAAACGAAAAATCAGGCTTGGATGTTAAGGTTTACAAGCGTGTGTGTGTGTGTGTGAGAGAGAGCGTGTATGTGTGAGTGTGTGCGAGTGAAGGAGAGAGAGAGAGCAAGAGACAGAGAGAGAGAGAGAGAGAGAGAGAGAGAAGGAGAGTGAAAGAGAGAGAGAGAGAGAGAGAGAGAGAGAGAGAGAGGGAGAGTGAAAGAGAGAGAGAGAGAGAGAGAGAAGGAGAGTGAAAGGGAGAGAGAGAGAGAGAGAGAGAGAGAAGGAGAGTGAAAGAGAGAGAAGGAGAGTGAAAGAGAGAGAGAGAGAGAGTAGGAGAGTAGGAGAGTATGCTCATGGGAATTTATGTTTTCAGATTAATTTTCCATCCATAAGTGCCATCTTCTCGAAATGAACTTTTTATATTGTGCCTCTCCGGGAGATTGGATATTTAATATACTATCTCTGCGTTTTACAGCCACTCAGTATGCCGTGGCATCGGATCCGAAGAACATACAGCTATTAACAGGGAGGAAAGGAGGGGGGAAAAAACAAAAAAACAAAAAAAAAACAACAACAATTCAAGTTTAGTTTCACCGCTTTCTGTCTGACCAACGAAACCAGGTTGCCATGACGACCAGAGGGAGACTGCTGCGTGCGTAACAGACATTAGGATCCGTCAGTCTCTCATCTAGATGACCCTGATTATTCTCCTGCACTACCCTCACACATTACAATATATATATATATATATATATATATATATATATATAGAGAGAGAGAGAGAGAGAGAGAGAGAGAGAGAGCGAGCATCAGTGCAACTTAAACCCTTAAACCTAATAGACAGTATAATAGAAACATATACACATACGTACACACACACACACACACACACACACACAGATATCTATTTCTATATATCTCTCTATGGCCTATCACCAGATCTCAACCCAATTGAACACCTATGGGAGGTTTTAAACTGAGGTGTTGGACAGCACCTTCCACCACCATCAT
>NC_044499.1:3766313-3773813 GCF_902362185.1 Chanos chanos
CTCATCATCAAGTATCTACTCCATTCTTTTATCTCAGGCTGTCAGAGGAAAAAACAGTGAGAGTAACAGGTGACTCTAACGGTGGTGGCTGAAGTTTGGCGTGACCTGATCTGAGTGATGTCGAGAGAGATGGAGCTGAAAGACAGAGGAAACGCGGAGAATATCTTAAACATTCGGGAAAGTGAAGTTATGATAATTATGAAAGTTATACAGTGCCTTGAAAAAGCACTGTTAACGTTTGTCTCAACAAACTGTTCCTTTCTTATCTCTGTTACCGTCACCGTTAGTTTCTGTTACCTTCCTATTTCTGTAACTGTTACTATTCGTTTCTGTTACTTGCTTATTACTGTTTCCATTAGTTCTTTTATTTTGTTATTTTACATGTCACACTGGAACCCAATTGAATGTCGCAAAACTACACGACCCACACCTGAACATTCTGCCGTGTACTGAAACATTTTACATGTTTAACATTCCATGTATTTCATGTACATTTTCTTCTGATTTTAGGTATGTGTTTTATGGATTTATCTAATTCATTTGAATGAATTTATGATGTATAATTCATGATTTATCCTTACATTCTCTCTAGATGGAAATCGGATTCTTAATGTAAAGTCCATATCAACTAATTCCTCAGAGTTTCAGAGTGTACAAAAAGCAAAGACTGAGCCTCACACATGTAATTAAAGAGACTAGAAAACTTTAATACGATGGCAAAAGTTACCCGTTCTGAGGTCCCACACACAGAGAAGATCAAATATTGACAGCTACTGGGTGAAGCCAGCTCATTAATTGCCTACTGCTATTAATAAGACCAGCATAGACAATGTAATATTAATTTGAGGGTCTTCCTGCCAGCTATCATTAACATAACCTCCGGGACAATTTTCCTTTTACCCTTCCAATAATTGCCAGCACAAAGTTCTCATTTTACCTCCTCAAGAAATTATTTAATAACTTGCTCAGCATATTCCCAGAAATGAAAGTCAAAACGAAGAGAGACAGAGAGAGAGAGAGAGAGAGAGAGAGAGAGAACTTCAAATGATAATTTGTGGCTTGCGTCTTAGTATGAGGTGATCTAATGATTTCCGATTGACAGGAAATGCTGAGAACAAGTCTGTAAAAAAAAAAAAAGAAAGAAAGAAAAAGAAAAAAAGGTTGCAGCCAATTAGGATTCTAGGTGAACAGATATCATTTGGTCCATTAGAAATAATTTGTTGGATTTTGAACAAACCTGGAACAGTTGATGCTACAAACAAGGCTGCCTGAAAAGTCAGTGAATAGCTTTCATTATACACTATTACAGTTACTGCTGGATTTGATCCGGAACATTGGCGTGGCCAGTCTACATTTTACATCTGTTTTTAATAGAAAAAGAGAAAAAGAAAAGTGTGTCCTTAACAATGAAACAGAAAAACAAAAAAAGCAAACATTAAAGGAAGATGTGAATGACATTTTGAGAGATCACTGAACGAAGACGATATGCTAGTAGTCACACGATGCAAGGAAGCAAAAAAATAAAAAAATAATTAAATAAATAAAACTAACCCCAGATATTCCATAAGGATGAATAATTTCACTTGGTCCAGACCTTTACTTTGCACAAATGATCTCCACCAGTTAGCGTGCGCATTCTCAGCGTCCATCACACATGAAGCCTGTGTTGATTCATTATTTAGCAGGAGGGCAAAAGCCACCAGAGGCAAGGCCGGCACAGAGCATGCGCCCTGGGAGACTTCGCTGTCAATTAAACATGAGATTTTTTTTTTAGATTCTGAGTCTTCAGAGCCGTCAAATCACCACAGACTTGCTGCTTGCCGGTCATGTCGTACAGCATTTGAATGAAAAGTGTGTATCACCTACCGCCCTGATTCTCCCACATTCAACTGGCTAAAAAGGTACCGCTTTTCTTTTGATTTTCAGTTTTAGTCTTATTTTTAGTTTTTGTGTGAATTTTGTGGAATGCGTCTAGACTTAAGCCAGCTCTTAACTCCAACTCTTTTACCCTTGCTTTGCAAAAGTGGCCTTGGATGGATACGCCGCATCCCAAGGCAGCGATTTGATTGGCCCTCAGCTAGCTTAAGACAACTGGGGATGAAAGCACAGCACTGCATTTTATGTTTTTTTTTAATATTATAGTACAGGTAGGAGCACCAAAAATCAAACCCACACCAAAATCAAACCCACAGCAAAACCAAACCCACAGCAAAATCAAACCCACAGCAAAATTAAACCCACAGCAAAATTAAACCCACACCAAAATCAAACCCACACAAAAATCAAACCCACAGAAAAACCAAACCCACAGCAAAATCAAACCCACACAAAAATCAAACCCACAGCAAAATTAAACCCACAGCAAAACCAAACCCACACAAAAATCAAACCCACAGCAAAATCAAATCCCCACAAAAATCAAACCCACAGCAAAATGAAACCCACAGCAAAATGAAACCCACACCAAAATCAAACCCACACCAAAATCAAACCCACAGCAAACTAACCCACACCAAAATCAAACCCACAGCAAACTAACCCACACCAAAATCAAATCCACAGCAAACAAACCCACAGCAAAACCAAACCCCCAGCAAAATTAAACCCACACAAAAATCAAACCCACAGCAAAATCAAATCCACAGCAAACAAACCCACAGCAAAATTAAACCCACACCAAAATCAAACCCACACCAAAATCAAACCCACACCAAAATCAAACTCACAGCAAAACCAAACCCACACAAAAATCAAACCCACAGCAAAATTAAACCCACACAAAAATCAAACCCACAGCAAAATCAAACCCACAGCAAAACCAAACCCACAGCAAAATTAAACCCCCATCAAAATCAAACCCACAGCAAAATCAAATCTACACCAAGATTAAATCCACACAAAATTAAACCAAAAACCAAACTCTGTTCTGTAACTCTATGTTGTAATTTTGCCAGGGGCATGTGCCCTAAACAGGAGAGCTCAAACTGTGACAGATGACTTGCTTAAACAGGTGAGTGGGAAACAGCGATTGGGTAACAGAAATGTTACAGTCAAAGCCTCAGCATAGCAGGGCTGTTTAAACTCTTTATTGAATTATATCAGATAATACCAGACACCTTCATAAGGTGAGAGACAGGGATGAACAAAGAATCCAGTGTGTGTCTTTTAAGGCTCGAGTTTTACACAAAACTCTCACCTTAACTGGTTCATCTCTGCTATGACCACATGGTCTGATTGGTCTCTCTTCAGCCTGGTCCCATACACTCCTGCTTCATCAGACACCAGACAAGTGCTGCCCAATCACATACAAGAAGGACCACATTTGTCCTGACAAGATCTCTCCCTCACTCTCTCACCCTCTCTCTCTCTCTCTCTCTCTCTCCCTCTCTCTATGTCCACATATCCTGCAGAGAACAACAGACAATGGTTCATTATGGCTTGAGTGAAGCTGATGAGACATAAGTGTGAGAAATCAAATCAATGCAGCTCTTCTTTACAAACACATGAGTGAGTGAGTGATCTCATTTCTCCACAGTACTAGTGAACCCTGGGCTCTCTCCAACACTACGAACAGAGAGAGAGAGAGAGAGACTACGAGAACATTCGCAGAAAAGTTTTATTGTGCTCATCATATCCAGACATACGTTTTGGGTTTTTTTTTTTACCTTTTTTTTTATATACTTAGAGTTACTTGTTCTTGTTGTGTGAGTATAATGATTTCTTTACATTTTTTTATGCATGTATGTATATTGTGTATAACCTTATGTTTCTATCTATGTATCTATGAATCTATATATACATATACATCTCAGTTTCTGCTGCTGTAGCACAAATGTTCTGAACCTATGTTCATGTTTATGTCTTAAAAAAATAATAATAAGTAAATAAACTTTTTAAACCAGCTGTAGTGAGACATGAGTATATTTTCAACATAATTAGAATTTACAGAAATACAAAAATACATAAATAAATAAGCGAATAAATAAATAAATAAATAAATAAGTATGTAAGAGCAATGGGGTTTTTCTGTTCTTTTCGTCCACACAAGCAACGCTATTTATGTTTGTTTTTGTTTGTTTTTGTTTGTTTAATTAAAAGCTTCTCCACGCTGGATGTGTGCTGTTAATCAATTAAAAGGCAGTTTGAACCTGTGCATAATATTTCTCAGTCAGAGAACTGTGGCAGGTGTAGACTAGAGAGATAAACAAAGGGGGAAATAAACACCATGGAGAGAAAGAGAGAAAGAGAGAAAGAGAGAGAGAGAGGGGGGGGGGAGAGAGAGAGAGAGAGAGAGAGAGAGAGAGAGAGAGAGAGAGAGAGGGGAGAGAGAAAGAGAGAGGGGGGGGGAGAGAGAGAAAGGTTGGGGGGGGGGGAGAGAGAGAGTTAGATAGAGAGGGAGAGAGAGAGAGATAGACAGAGAGGGAGAGAGAGAGAGAGAAAGAGAGACAGAGAGAGGGAGATAGAGAGGTGAAGAGAGAGAAAGAGTGAGAGAGGGGGGGAGAGAGAGAGAGAGAGAGAGAGAGAGAGAGAGAGAGAGAGAGAGGCAGATTTATTTCTGATGTGTATGTTTGGTATAAAGTTTTTCTGTCCAATGTTATAATAATCCCCTTCATGTTTTCTTTTTTTCCCCTTTTTTTCTTTGATTCTGGAGGACATGGTTTTGACAAAGAAACCAAGCCAGGGCCAACACAGTGTATTCAGCTTTTCAGTTACAAATGAATGTTTCTTTTTTCACTTTGGCGAAAAAAAAAAGAAAAAAAGATGTCACTACCTTAATGAATGTCAAACCTAGTTTTCAAAGACAGACCTCTCTCTCTCTCTCTCTCTCTCTCTCTCTTCCTCCTCCTCTCTTTCTCTCTCTCCCTCTTCCTCTCTTTCTCTGTCTGTCTGTCTCTATCTCTCTCTCTCTGAACATTCAGACCGGTGTGTCTCTGAAGAATAGAGCAGGAAGCTACATTGTAATTAGTCAAGGCCAGCTGAAGTGGTAATAGCGTGGTTGGGCTGGCTGGCCCAGCCACACGGCTAATCATGTTCCTTATAAAACAGACTATTAAATGGACACCAGAACTGCACTGCCTCCAACACTAATCATCTATCACACTCACTGTCTTTAATCAACATGTGTGTGTCATTACTCTCTCTCTCTCTCTCTTACACACACACACACACACACACACATTGTCATTTCTGCATATTACACACTCTCTCTCTCATACACACACAAAATCTCTCTCTTATTTTCTCTCTCTCTCTCGCACTCTCTCTCTGTCTGTCTGTCTGTCTCTCTCTCTCTCTCTCTCACACACACACACACACACACACACTCAGTTGACCTGCTGATAGGGGTGTGACGCCAGTCCACCTGTACGTATGTTATAACAGATGACAAAAGGAATTTTGAGGTCTCCTCTTTTCTGTGTCTCTCCTTCTAATAATTTTCTGCGCGACGTGTTGGTTTGTGGTGCATGGACACTGCCCATTCCGTGTGCGTATGTCTGATATGTTACCATCAAATAAATAAATATACAAAAATCCAGCCATTCATTATTTTCAGCCCTTGTTTTCAAGCCAGCAGGCGCCAATGGCAACACTGTATGTGTAGTGATAAAGGACAGAGATATCACAGTGGATGCCATGGAACCTCATGCCGGAACACACACGAGATGTTCTAGAATGTTCCATTGGCAGTTTGAAAGTATCATAATGTGAAACATTTGTGTTCAATTTTTGAACGTTTTAAATATGTTTAAACATTAATATACATGAAATTCCTTTCACCCACCTAATCCCCAAACACACACACACACACACACACACACACTCAGAGGTGTACATGCACAGACGGGGGGGGGGGGGGGGGGGGTATTGTGTTGTATACATTAGTTTACTTCTGCTGCGTGTCTGTCGGTCCTGGTTCAGGGAGAAGACAGAAGGTGCCTCATTTAACGCTAAACCCACATTTACTGGTGGGCACAGGAGTGATGTTTCTGTACCCACTGCTGCAGAACTTAACCAGGCCGACCTGCATCACCATTAATCAATGTCTGACTCGCCTATATTCTCACACACATACACACACACACTCATACTCTTATATCAATGTACACTTTCACAAACACACACACACACACACACACATATACACGCGCGCACACACAAAGAGACTGGTGCCAGGTAACAGCTGTACATCAAGACGGAATGTCAGCAATGTTGGAGGACAATGTTCAAAAGTCCAATTATCAGGCTAAGTGAACTGACACACAACTGACACTGTAACACACCATACCTACAGCAGAGACAGACTAACACATACATCTGCCTTAACACTGTAACACATTGTATGCACAGCAGAGACAGACTAACACATACACCTGCCTTAACACTGTAACAAACCATACCTACAGCAGAGACAGACTAACACATACATCTGCCTTAACACTGTAACACACTGTATGCACAGCAGAGACAGACTAACACATACATCTGCCTTAACACTGTAACAAACCATACCTACAGCAGAGATAGACTAACACAGACTCACCTACTTAACACTGTTACACACTGTACCCACAACAGAGACAGTCAGCTTACTACTGACAACTGATGCATGAACAAAACAATACTCATTAAGTGTTTACCACTCATGTTCTATATATTTGTCTGTGTGTGTGTGTGTGTGTGTGTGTTTCCCACAGTACAGAGTATGGGGGGGGGGGGGGGGGTAATATAAAATAATGCTTTATAAAGAGATTCAGAGTAGAAGACTTGGAGTATGAATAAGAAAGTGGAGGAGACATTTGCATTCATAACAAGCAAATATTAAAGCATTAAAAAAAAAAGAAAAGACTACAGGCTAATGAAAATGTCTTAAAATTTTAAAACTCCATCAGTTTGTTCCATACAATCAATATAGTCCTGAGCAATACAAAACTTCTTAAAACAACATGAACTTAAGTGACTCAAACTGACCTCACTGAACTGAGCCAATCTGATCCAAACTGAATGAAACTAGGCTGGAATCTAGAATTTCGAATCTCTCTGATAGCACGCACATGAAGAGAGTAGTGACTTAACCTCTGCATTTCACCCATCCTATACCTGTACAGGTAATGAGCACACTCACACACCTGTGCCCGAGTGGGCAACTGGGAGCTAAGTGCCATTGCCAAGGGAACCGCAGCCATGGAAGGGGAAAGCACTGTTCACCCCCCCCCCCCCCCTTTTTCCTGCTGGTCCCAGGGATTGAACTGGTAACCTTCCGGTTGCAAGCCTGCATCTCCGACCAGTAGGTCGCAGCTAAATGACCTGAAATGAATAGAGCTGAGTTGAAATGGACTGAGTTGGAACTGAGTTCAACTGTTGTCAACAGAACTGAATTGAAGTGGACTGAACTGAATTGGGTTGAAATTGGATGGGATAGAAATGTCGTGATTTTTAGCTGAGATAAATGCACTGAAATGAACTGAACCTATCTGAACTGAACTGATCCGATTTGACACA
>NC_044499.1:3778813-3786313 GCF_902362185.1 Chanos chanos
TATGTGAAAACTTTGTTGAAAGAAGAATAATCTCTCTTTAAAGAGGCAAAAAAAATGCTAAAATTCCCACAAGATACTAAGTTTAGATGCTGGTTTAACATGAAAGCATGAAGCTATATCCAGTTAGCACTTGCCATATGGCTAAGCTAAAGTGTGGAGTACAAGGGAATGGGTGCAGAATTTTTTAAGCTTTAAAACCATGCACGAAATCAGACACCATGCTGAGAGACAGACACCAACATCAGAGCGCTGTCTGAGAACTGCCAGACAGAAAGAGAAAAGGAGAAAGACAGTGAGGGTGAGAGAGAGTTTTAACTGGTTTGTCAGGTCTAAAATACTCTCTCTTGTTTTTACTGTTTGCAGCATACAAATTAAGATGTGTTTGCACACTGAATAAGAGAGTAAAGTGCTATGATAATATATGATTAGACAGAATTCATATTGTGCCATCTGTGGGAGTGGGTGTGAACAGAGTGTACACAGAGCCTTGTTGCTGTAGACAGTAATGGTGATGAATACGCGGAAAAGGCGTGGTGAGATTTCTGGGCTAATCCCAGTTCTGTTTACATGTGTTTAGTGTCATTTCTGTTCACCAGTGCTGATCGTAGTTTCCATGTATAGGAACGGCGAGTTTTACCGCATTCAGTCAAACTAATCCATCAAAGCTGTTGTTATGACCAGCATGAGTGATATGCACGCTCATAGGCACATGCATATGCCAGCACACACACATATGTAGCCCCGTTAAAATATCTGTTATCATTTGCGCATTGTTATACATATAGCTAAAATTATTAGTATGTTTAATTTCATTGTCTTACTGTTGCAGTTCATGGGTTTCCGTATGATTAAATAAAAAGTTCATTAAGCAAAGTGTTCGTTGCTCATTCATCCTGTATCGATTGGCTGATGTTCATGAGACGCAGCATGTGCGAGCCCCTGAGGGAGAGATTTAAGCAGGAGTGAACAAGAAGCACGTCTGTGAAGACGTATTGTGTGTCCAAAAGTAAGTCGTTAATTGTTTTTATACGCCAATGTGCAATCTTTTAATGATTATCTAAGCGATACTCGTGTGGAAGAATGTTTAGTCTGGTAAATATGCTTGAAGAATATTGGTATTGAGTTAAGTGTTTTCACGAGTGTACCAAGCTAATGGCTTAGCCAAGTTGGTATCGGTTCGCTGACGAGGTGAGCGAATGTTCAGTTGCCTTTTTACAAGCACGTTTTGATACAGCTGACTCGAGCTTCACGGTTTCTGAATGGAAACGAAAAACACTAACTAGATTGCGCTTTGCATTACCAGGTATATGCTCCATGTTCTTCCTGCACAGCTGGATTGGAAGAAACAGCGCTTGCATTACCAGGTATACGCTCCATGTTCCTCCTGCATGGCTGGATTGGAAGAAACAGCCTGACGGAGAAGCGGCGGCGTCTCGCTTGAGGACAGACGCCAACAAGTGTAAAAGGGAGAGAAGACAGGAAGGTACACAGGTCAGTAACAACCACCATCCTATGTTTTCTCTTACTGTTCGGTTAAGAGTGAAACGGCCGTTTATTTCGGGGCACAACAAGCCTGTTTCACAACAAGTTTATTTCGGGTCGACACAGGCCTGCAACGTTTTATTTTACTCAAATTTTTATTGGTTTTGTTGCTGGCTGTTGTAGCGTTTGCCTATTGTGAGTGAATGAGTGTGTGTGTGTGTGTGTATGTGCGGATGTGTGTGTGTCTGTGTCTGTCTGTAGCTTACCCACTCGGTACAGTGTATTGATGTATTTCAGTACCTTACGTCAGTTTAACTTTTGAGAACATGGAAAAAAAAAAAAAAAAAAAGTTAAGATTGGGGAGTAGCGGAATCACAGAGCACTAATTCATATTTTGCTTTGATATTTGCAAATTATCATTTCTATATCTGAGATCAGCATGGTTTGTTTTTGTCTGCCATGCAAGTAGAGGTTTATGTGAATGGACAGAACTTAACTTACCTTTACCTTTACAAATGTTATAATTCTTCATTTGAGATAAAACATTCTGATTTGCCTGTGATGCTTAGTATTATAAGTACAGATACATTAAGAAGGCCCAAGATCATTCACATTCAGTGTTATAGACAAGGACTGAGAGGAAACCAGTGCCGTGCATATGAACTCAGACATACTTTTCAATGGAAACGTTATCTTTCTGCATCCAACTATTTTGTCTTTCTTTTTCAAATTCCTTTAAACATAAAATCATCAGTTAAAGTGTGGTGGCACCATTGTGTCTGGTACAGGTGGGGTCATTATATCCATCCACACGGAGCTCCTGCTTTTTCAAAATCAAACGCAGCATCGACTGCCTTGACCCTGGACTTCAGTAAGGTCACAGCAATCAAATCAATCCCCTGACCTTTGTTCTCCATCACTGGACGCTGTACTGTTTTTTTCCAGGCAGGTAGATCAGCCTGTCTGAACTCTGGGCTGCAGAGGCTCAGCCCTTGAATTGGACTATGGCCATGAGCAGTGAATTTAGCTAAACCATGTCAAGTGAATTTATCTCCATCTAAGACTGGTCTTAACCCTCAGGAGAAGACAGGGGCCCTCTCTTTGAACTTTTAACTCCTCGACAGCCCAGAGAACTTCTGCTAGCTTGGTTAAACATTCATTTTCTTTTCTTTTTTTTTTTTCATTTCTTTTCTTCTCAGGACTTAGGTCTGTAGGTCCGGTCAGTTTGGTCCTTGGGGCAGAAGAGGATCAGGAAAAAAAAACAGGTATTATTATGGCCCGAAACAGGAGGTTTAAAAGAGTAAGGGTTGAAATCTTTCTGTCTGAAATATTTGGAATGACTGGTCATCTCTCTTTCTCTCTCTCTCTCTCTCAAAACTTTCACACATATACACAGTTGCTCTCCCTGTCTCTCTCTTTCTCTCTGTGACAGACAGGTGGGTTCCTTGCTGTGAGGTGAGTTTTTGTAGTCTGAACACAGGTGTGAGACCAGTGAACCGTGAGCCTGTGAGAGGACACACATTTCACCTCTCTCTTCAGCTTTAAAAGGACTTATTCTCACAGAGACAGACAGAAAGAGAGAGAGACAGAGAGAGAAAGAGAGAGAGAGAGGTGGGCTCGTGTTAAGCTGGATTAGTCTTGGCACCGTCAAATTAGTTTATTCAGCCCTTTCTACTCTCACTTCATTTTTTTCTAATGTTTCATATCAGCTTCACAAGTGACAGGTTCCTTCAAGATGTATTGTAATTATCCTTTAACATCTACAGTCTGACCAAAAGTTGCAGCACTCTGCAGTGTGTTGTCTACGCAAGACAAACCAAAATGCACCTGTGCATCGAACACCTTTGCCACTGTCTGCACCAGAATTTCATGACAGTTTGAACAATTCGGATTTAAATTTAAGTTCTCTTTGTGCATTTCTTTAAATTTTCTTTTTCTTTCAGATTGTCAAAGGGGCATCAAAAGAGAGGAACAAAAGAGAGGAGAGAAGAGCATTGAGAGGACAAGAGAGGAGAGGAGAGGAGAGAGGGACACCCTCATTTAGAAAACGTCACATGTCTGAGTCTGGAAGACGAGGCAATGCCCCTGGCCTGTTAAATAATGTATCTTCTCTTCAGAAGCCAAGAGCTGGTGTCAGAGAAACGAAACGGGTAACGAGACCAGAGCGCAGACACTTTTGATTCTCCCGTTGAATTTCAATCACTCACACACTGTAACTCTCATCACCGCTAATAAAGCCCTGGTGACTGTCGCGAGCTAAACGTCATCGGAGCGGAGGGAGGGGGAAAGGGGGGCATCCATAAACCATTAGATCTCCCAGCTCCTGCACGAGGCCTCTGGGCTTTACC
This sequence comes from Chanos chanos, assembly GCF_902362185.1. NCBI lineage: Eukaryota > Metazoa > Chordata > Actinopteri > Gonorynchiformes > Chanidae > Chanos > Chanos chanos. The sequence goes on from NC_044499.1 coordinate 3,782,644, forward strand.
GGCGTCTTCCGAGCTTCCAGTCTGAGAGGGTAAGAAGTCGTTTCTGTATCTCATTTAGAACAATATTTGACGCCCTCCTGTCGGATGAGCGGTGAAACGTGCCACACATAGGACGGATTTAAAGAGAATCAGTGATAGAGGACAGTTAGGGAGAAAGAAAGAGAGAGAGAAAAGAAGAATTGGAGTTCCATTAAATTCTCATGAGTTTCCAAGCTAATTGCTCGGCTTCTGAGAGAAACAGAGAGAGAAAGAAAGAGAGAGGGAGTGAGAGAGAGCTTTTGTTGGCCACCGTTCCTCACGTAAAGATAATAATCCCAGGGAGAGTGAGACAGAGAGGAGAGAATATTCCGGAAGGAGAAGAGAAAAGTCACTGGTCATAACAATGTCGAAACTGTCACAACCTCTTTCCCTCTCCCGTCACTTCGGCGAGAGAACGAGAGAGAGAGCTGAGCAGACAGCGGCGAGAGAAGAGCCGGGAGAGGACGTAGGCACGCGGACACCGGGCTGTCACAAACAATCAGTCCCAAAAAAAACAGAAGCGTCTCTCTTTCTTGGATCAGCTCCCTCAAGGTTTGGGAGATGATCTCCCAAGAGAAGCACTTAAGCCTTGGCTTCCTGTGGACTTCTCCTCTGGAGCTGGAACATCCGTCCGTCCGTCCACATACAAAGCCTTGTGAAAATATCCGAAACCCCCAGATCTGCTAACGAGAAACCGTTGACCTCTCAAAGCTTTCCGTTTCTCAGCGTCGTGGTATAAACATGTCGAGAGATGTTTGGGTGGCGGGGGGGGGGGGGGGGGGGGGGGGGGTGAGTTCCCAGGACTCGTCAGCTGCTTGTGACAGCTAATCTTTCCTTCCGTGGCAGTCGGGGACACCGGCGAGGACGCTTGGCAGAGGATGTTGATTGTCATTGGCTTTCCAATGCTTACAGTCAAATGAAGGAGAGTGAGGTTATATGCAGAGATCCAGATCCAGATCAAGGCCTTCATGCTGAATAAACCGAAACAGCCTTTCTTTATTTCATTTTCTTTTTTTTTTTTTTTCTTTTTTTTTTGCAGATGCAGTGTGTATTTGGAATGTGAGCTATGTGATGCTATTAAAATTACACACTTAAGTGTAGACACATCGCACTTTAAATTTGGGGGGTAGACAAGGTAGTCAAACTTAGAGGGCGAACGATTTTATTTCCTGTTGAACCTCTTTCTTTCTCATTTTTAAACATGAATAGGCACGGTCACAAAGGAGCTGTAAAGGATTCCAGGCTTGAGAATCCAAAAGGACAAAGCTTAAGGCCACAGGAACAATAGTTTGCATTCCATTTTTGGCAGAGTCAGGATAATTTGAGCTGTTCCTTGATGTCAGTTTTGTGATGAAACCCAGAGCTTCACTCTGTCATTTCTTCGGTCTTCGGTCTGAGATGCCAGTCCTTATTTTGGCCAGACGCTGGTCACCCTGTCTCGGGACGGTCGTATCCGAGCGATGATGTCACCCGACCAGCGAGCGAGGGGGGGGGAGGTGGGGTTAACGCGGAGCATTTTGACGAGAGCAGAAACAGAGCCTGACCTTGGCTTCAGCAGTCCGTCCTCCTCTTCTTCCTCTTGCTGAGGAAACAAAGGCAGCTTTTGTAGGCTCTAATTAGTGTGTCAAAGCAAGGTCATTTCCTCCACGCCCCCCCCCCCCCCCCCCCCCCCCGCCGATGTTTTCTACCTCATTTTCTGTGGGAAAATATTTCATTGATTTTTTTTTCTCCTGCAGGAAGGAAAGAAAGAAAGAAAGAAAGAAAGAAAGATAGACAGAGAAAAAGGGAAAAAATAAAAGAACCTGTCCGTGCTGAAAGTCAGCTCCTTTCAGGATTAAAACCAGCAGGAGGTCTGCAGCAATAGGGTTGCCCCCCTCTTCCTCCTCCTCCCCCTCCTCCTCCTCCTCTTCCTCCTAACCACCCCCCCCCCCCCCCGAGGGAGAGAAGCCAATTAGGGGCCTTGATCCTTCGCCCCATCAGGCTCAACCTTTTTCTCACGGCCCCATTCACGTTCAGCCTCTCCGTGCCGCGGCAAGACCGGGCCGCGGCTGCCAAAGCCACGCTATTAAAAAACGATCGATACCAAAAGTTTTTCTCCAGACCCATGACCGGTAAACAACGTGCAGATCTCAGTAACACAGGACACACTAGAGGGATCGTCTATAACAAGCAGGTTCGCGGTTTTGAAAGGCATTGTAACACGCTGGCAGGTATTAAAAGGCTAGCCGTGATCAAGCTTAACTCTCCTGTAATGCTTCGGCAGGTAAGTGAGCTAAGCTACGATTTGTAGCTTCGTTGCTAATAGTGAGAAAGTCTAAGGCTACTGAAACATATCCCAACAGAGGATTATAGCACGCTGTTAGCATCTTATATATTACGTCATGCAGAGTTCGAAGATGTGGCTAGCAATTAAGTACAATAATGCCAAGCATTCAATGCCATTTGTTAAGTAGTTTTCAGTGTTTAACTGAAGAGCTGCCTAGGAAGCACTGTTATTCTGTGTGGGATCAGAGTGGGGAAAAAGCCACTCTTGAGCACACCTACCTGTGGTCATTCTTTTCTGACTGTTTTGACATTTTGTTACGAGGCAGTTTTCTCTAAAACAATCATTTCACCAAGACCAACGTCCACATTGTGACACCCACTGATTGAGAAAGGGATAGAGAAGTGAGGTTGGGGGGGGACGGGGGGGGGGTTGGTTTTCATCAAATCTGATTCATGTGGGAACAGGACAAATCAGAAACCTGTCACTCTGGCTTTGTTGTGTGTGTGTGTGTGTCTGAGTGTGTGTTTTTTTTAATCACTTAGTCTCAGAATGACAAATGACAGGGCATTGCATGCCAACTACTCACATTTTCCTCTGGAGTCAACGACAGCAGTGCCATGGCTAAGTGCACAGGTAGGGTGAGCTGATACCTCTCTCTCTCTCTCTCTCTCTCTCTCTCTCTCTTTTTGCACAAGCTCTAAATTACGGTGCACTGGGCCTGCAGGAGCCAACTTCTCCTTAGAAAAGATTATTCGAGCCCACAGAAAATTGCTTTGGTGATTATATGTATCATAATTAAATTCGAAGAACTCCTCAGAGAACCTAAATTTCATTCACCCAAGGTTTCAAGTTCTTTTTTCTTTTTTTTTCTTCTTTTTTTTTTTTTTTTTTTTTTTTTTGCGAGACAGAGAGAGGACAAATAATACATTGCTTCATTCACAAGCTGCATGTGACTCATAATCTTGTTGAAGACACACAAGTTTTTTCCTTAACTTAGCCGTAACACCACAGTCTGCTTGGTCGACGTAACATCCAGCTATGCTTTTTTAAATGTGCGCTGACTTGTGTAATTACAGTCATATAGCAGGGTCTCATTATCACAATGGTTCTGTTTCAAAAACAAAACAAAAAAAAAAAAACACCTTAACACCTATTCCTGTTCCTCTGACAGAATCTCTTTATGTAATTATGCAGACTGGCCCACAGGTATCACTCAGAATAAGAGTGCTGACCTGGGATCTGCTCACAGAAAAGTCTTGACTAAGACTATGACGGGTAAAAACTGATCCTTGATAACCACACTAACTCAGGGAAAATCTGATATGCATGTATATGTGAGCTCAGAGCAAAATCTCTCTAAGCGTGAATAATTACTAAAATACTTAA